>NW_007577948.1:618245-636605 GCF_000690725.1 Stegastes partitus | reverse complement strand
AGTACAACCATGAAGCCATGCTGACTCAGCTCCATCACACAGTCACATGACAAAAATTCTGTGACTGTTCAGGTGAACTGCAGGCTGTGTATCTACAGAGCAGAGAGGATACAAGTATGGAAACAAGTTAAAGACATTGAAAGGAAAATAAATCGTGTTTGATCACTTAAATAAATGCAGCATGGCTTAAAAAAATAAAAATAAAATAAAAGTATACAGAGGAGCAAGCTCTTGGCAAGTTATTTAAAGATTCATTGCAGAATAGTGTGAAAGTGTATAGAGGTTGTAAAAATGTAAAAATATTTACAATATTTAGAGTCAATATTTCATTCCATACTGTGCAAAAGACATTTTTAATTCTCTATACTTGTAGGCATGCTGGTGCTCTTCCCATAGAGGTGCAGAACTTAATGTTGCACTGAGTCCACAAACTTGTACCTGTTGGCTGAGCAGTGGTGAAGCTGTTCCTAATGTTAGGAAACGATTCTGGTTTTGACAGGAAAAACAAATAAACTCTATTATATTACAGAGGAATTTCATTTCCTCATGGAGCAACAAGCTCTTCATTCCCTCAGTGAGATATTTTCACAGTAGTAACTGCTCCATAAAATTAACAGTTTTTGAGTGTTTAATGTTCCTCAGAAGAGAAAAAAAAAAATTGGATTTATTTTAGTATTTGCAGTATCCAAACATGTCAAACAAATACAATGAAAATATTGTAACTCCTGCTGCACTTGAGTTTTGTGTTGTGTTTTACCACCCAAGGAACATATTAAAAATGTTTTTGTTTACTCTTTGATCTTCATTGTTTCATCCTGATTGTTCAGTCATTATATTATAATACCTTCAGGGTCATCAGGGTCACTGCTGCCAAACTGGTCCTTTATGAACTCAAAGTTGTGGCTGCATGAAACACTGTTGGGTTCACTGCAAATGCAAATGCAAATGCAAAAAAAAAAAGTCACATCAAAACAATTCTTTTCTGACTTCTTGGCTAAACTGCAGGTTGTGTTTCCACAGAGCAGAGAAGAGACAAGACAAAAAATGTAAATAGTAAAATATCAATAGATCTATTTTGTCATGTACTGATAACAGCTGTGGGTACTTGGAAGAATGTTAGACACTTTGATTTGTCACATTTTGTCAAATATTAAAAAATAATTCAACTTTATTTTTTCACTTTAACGATGTATGACATTATAAATGAGTCATACTGCACAGAAGATGTTTTTGAGGCACAGACTGAGGTTCATATTATGGAATACCGATATTACCAAAGTCCTGTTGTGTCTTGTGGCGAAACTAAATAAACAGGTAACCTGCACGTGGCAGAGTCATTACTTTTCTCATTTTTTGTAAACTTCAAACATAAAAAGTCCTGAGGCGCTACCTCAGTGGAGTGAAAAAGCCTCAGATGGACCTATGTTAGAGCTTGCCACTTTGATGGGCCATTGTGCGCGATGTGCATGCATGCCCCCCACCCAAACCACCACCCACACACAAAGCTGAATACATCAACATTGCATTCTTAGAGCACTCTCCTCCACAGAGCAAACTCTATTAGCAGGCGTCTCCCCTCAGGGCTGACACTGACTCCTCCTATCAGACTCCACTGTCCTCTGAAGAACACACACACACACACACACACCCATAGGCACATGGTCCAAGCAGGCCTGTATGTGCATCAGAGAGAGCGAAAACGGACTTATTAAGGGAGCAAAGAGACCAAAGAAAGGGACAAAAATAAGTAGAGGGCTTTTTTTTTCAGGCAGTGCAGATTATTTCTCCTAGTTTCATACGGTGAAATCAGTGGAAGCATTTCCGACAGAGTATGCTCTTTGACTGAGATGCCAGTCCCAGTGTGACGCTCTAAAATGAGCATGTCACCTCTGATTTGGGCTGTTCCACACAAAACCACACAGGAATTGTGTGTGCTCGTGTGTGAGAGACAGATATGAGGAGTGAATGAGAGCGAATGACTTCATTTGTATGTATTCCTACACACTCACACACACCTACACTCAGCAGCATTCCATTTTTAAATTCTCTACTCTTGCCAGCGTTTCATTTTTAACCATAACCACATTAGGTTCAAATCGTGATGTGCTGCTATATTGAAATTTTTAAAAATCGTAAAAATCCAAAAGTCTTGTCAAATACGTTGTGATTCAGGGGTGTTAGTGTTAATGGTTTCAAAAAAATTCCAACCACATTCTCTGTAAATTGTCACTTCCATTGTTGCTTCGTTTTGCTGCAGGAATAAATTCCCTGTTCCAAGTTTGTGCCACAAAACGTCTCCTCAGATTCGCTGCCAAATCGAGCCCGATAGCTCGTAATGCAAAATGCAGCGTGGAGGCTGCTAATCCTCTTGGCAATAGTGCTGTTTATTGATGGTAATTAAAACAACATCTCAAAATTAATGTGGGAATGATTTATTGATCTTAAAAAGCTTCTTGCAATCCTTTTAACCAGATATAACATCAGATATGCATCCAAACAGCAGATGGCTGAAGCCATTTTGTCTGTGTGGCTTTCAAATACACTCTGCTCCCACTCAGGGTATTCAGACTCCTTTAGGTTCTGTACACCTAGTTTTGTTGTAGATTTTTATTTCAAATGAATAAAGCTATCGTTTCCCTTTCAGCCTACATTGAATACAATTACAATTATCAAAAATCAAAAGCGCAAACTTCTCATTTACAAAGGTATTTAGTCCCTTAATGCCGTACTGTGTGGAAGCCCCCAGGGCAGCTGTGACAGCTTAGATTCTTCTTGGATAAGTTTCTACATGCTGTTCACACTGTGATTTGGACATTTAAATGAAATTTTCTCTCAGACTGTTAGATTATCCTGCATGCAGCAAAATGAAAGATGTGCATCCTAACAACTTTAAGGTGAGCACAAGGTTGTAATACAGACAAAAGAAAAAAATAAAATAAAAATGCTTTTGAGCAAAGTAAATCAGGTTAGAAAAAAATACAGAAAAATTCATCCAACAATTAATACTTAATAATTTGATTATGGCTGAGTTATATTTTAGGATATTCACAATGATTCAGTGTAGTGGAGCCAAGTCTGAGTCTGAAGAAAGCCCCAATGGTTTGAAGCGATCGGGATAATTAGGATAACAATTAGTTTGACTATAGCAAACAACCATGATTAGATACAACCATACGAAAGATAAGGTAAGATAAGACAAACAAATTGATTCCTCAAGATAGAAATGTACATGTTACAGCAGCTGGATTCAGTTAAGGCATGAAAGGAGGACAAGAACTACAAACAGTACAAGAAGGCTAAAAAATAAAGATCTAATTATAAAGGTCTCACAGAGACAATATACAAGACCTGATCATTTACATATGGATATGTGTATATATATGCCATAATGAATTTACATATGGATAAGTGGAAATCTGACATGATGCGTAAACACATGGATATGTACACATATGATTTGAGTAATTTACATATGAACAGCTTTGGCATGGAAGATAATGTACCTACAATTCTGTTATTGCAGTCAAAAGTGTTATTTTGTTGAGGGAAAGACCTGTGCTAAACATGCTGTTACTACACATGGATCATTGTTGTTTGGTTATATGGGAGAAAACTTTGATTGTTTAAAGTAAAAAAACTAATTTGTGAGTGCACCCTACCAATCTTGTTCTTACTTGTCCCCTGTTGTGTATGAGTGGGCAATCTCAGCCAGTTGATCACATGATGATTGCTGCCTCTCAAATGAATGTCGTCTCCTGGATGAACTGAGCTCGGCAACCAGCTCTTCAGCCGCTGCAAGTTCTGCACAGCGGGTGTCTCACAGAGCAACTACAGCTGCCATTCAAGACGGTGACGCTGGAATCTGTTGGCACAACAAGAGACTCACTGGGCAGGCAGCAGAATGACATCAAAGGCAGACACAACAGCAACTCATTTTTGAAAACAAATACTTACATCAAGCCCCCTAAAGACACAATCTGTATGAGTCCTCTGAAAAGTAGATCATATGCAAAATTATAGGATCATGTACATTATTAAAAAGTGTGGCTGTTATAACTTGACCTGCCCATGTTACCCAAAATAAGTATGAGTGGTCATGTCTGCCTCCCATCAACATCCCAGCACTAAAACACACTCTTAAAATCAACCTGATCCAAATTTTTCCTCCCAGTTTCCTCATTAAAGGCTTTTCAGAAGGCTGTCACTCAGGGATTGTTCTACAGCCAGGTTTACCCAGCGGCATTAATTTGTTACAGGTTCCTCCTCAACACTCTCTCAGTTGTCATTACTCATTAAAAGCCTTCAGCATCAAACACCTCCATCAACGTCTCGCTGTCTCCTCTTAACCTCTCATCCCCTCTCCTGCTGCATCATCACCTTTATCTGTTTTATTTATCTGGCATGCATGCTGGAATCAATGCTCTTACTAGGTTTCTTCGATTTCCTGAGGTACTTGGAGTTTACCTCCTTGTTAGTCAGATTTGACCCATTGTGCCTTGCTGCATATCAGACCTTCACCTCATTTCTGAGGACTACCTGATCTGCTAAGCAATGCAAACCAATATGTGTTTTAGCCTGAACTCACACCTTAGTCCTGAAGAGCCACTTGCGCATTAACTACAAATCAGAAAATCTCAGCATGTTTCCCTTTCCGTACGGTGTTTGTCACAGAGTTTGTCGCAGCCCAATTCCAGCTCCTTTCCTACTTCCTTCAGAACCTCATTCATGTCCAGAATTTACCCAGACTGTTTCTCTGGCCTTTAATTCCACACTAGAAACAGCCACATGTGCTTAAAGCAGAGGAGTGCCAGACAACCTAACCCATGTCATGGGTTGTTGGTCATCCAAAGCTGTAGATACATTGCATCTGCCAAGATAAGAGGAATGCTCAGTCACCATTGGCTTCTTTGGAAGGTGTTGCTTGAGTCTTGGAGTTGCATGAAACCTTCCCTCTCTTACACAGTTCCATTGTCCACATTATATTCATCTTAAATCTCACACTTAGTCATTTAGGAGTATTTGGCACTTTTGTTTCGGCACTGAATTTAAGATTGAGAAATTATCTTTTTGTTAAATATTAAGGACAATTGATATGTGATTTGAATTAGAGGTTTATATAAATACTATGGGATGTTTCAGGCGAAGTGTACTGACGTGACGTACATGATGGTGTGACTGGTCTGTCAGTCAGCTTTAGGTAAATGACTGACAGTTGCTTTAATGCAGTTGTTAAATATCACATGTGTACTCAATCATAGGGTACAATGTGTACAGAACTGTCCGATCACACTGAAGCAATAAGTTAAAGGTTGTACAACTTGTGTTTTGACTCTACAACAACTAATTTCAGAGCTTTGACAACATGTATAGAGACATGATAAATGGCAAGAGCATTGTACTGGAGGGCTTGGATGGTACAGTGGATTGTCCACTAATCGCAAGGTTGTTGATTTGACCACTGCTCCCTCCATGTGCCCAAATGCCCTTGGACAAGACATTGAAAAGCAGCTGATAATTTTTCTAAAATTACAAATACACTGAGCATGCTCTCTGCACCCATTGCTGAAGGTTTTTCTCTTTTAAGACAAGTCGTGCAGCCTCCTGCACAACCTTCATATTACATGCCATACGAAGCAAGAGGGCACATTTATTCACACACACACCACCTCTACAGTCTAACACCCAAATCAAGCATTTCATTCATTCTCAAACAACTCACCTTCCGTCAGAGGAACCAAACAGAATGCAATCAGCACCATCAACACACAAGATGCATCCCATTCCAGCAATCCTGCTGAGAGCACAGGGCTCACAGGGTTCCCCTATACCCAAGCTCTTTGCATTGATGATTAATGAATGCTATAGTCCTTCCTAATGTTCAGGCATTAAGTTGTATAAAATACCAAGTGTTCACTACTGTTTACAGATATGTTTGCACTAAGATTCTCATGAGGTCATTTATTTACATGAAGGGTGCTGGAGATAAACACACTGTCATTTGAACAAAAGGGCTCTTTATTATTAAAGTTTTGCTGTCATTAAAAAAATTAAAAAAAAATAAAAATATATAGTATATATAGTATGAAACATATGTAAACATGTAACTGATTTCATGTTATTTGTGAACATTAACCAAGAACAACGTGGTGCAAGAAACTGATGCCACTTAACAATTTTGTGCATAACTTTGGTACAACATGTCAACGCCCCACATTAGTTTCCCTCCTTCTCTCTCCTGACAACATTTACCTATTGATGGATCCAGATACTGGGTGAGGACTCTCCTGACCCTCGTCCTCTCAACTGTCAGGCTGTCTCCTCTGACGTCTGGTTCTCAGTGTGGCTGGTTGTCTCTGTCATGCTGAATGGCTTCAGTAACATGGTTGTCATCTATTGTGTCTTTAGACGCCTCACAGAAATTATGCAGCACGAAACATGTATAAATGACAAAGAGAAGGTCCTGTAAATTGATGTCCATGGCTCTTCTCAAGGCTCCAAAACAAGCCTTTTGCCTTCTAAATGCACACAGAGAGTCCAAAATGCTGCTCCTGAACAGTGCTTCCTCCGTTAGCATATTCTTTCGTGAGATACGGTAACAAGGAGTAGGCGGGGTCCCCCAAAATGTAAACTGGGATGGGTGCTTCGTTGTCAACAATTTGTCTTGGACATGGAGGGATTTTTCCACTTTTGAGAAAGTAATTTATTGTTGGTGAGCATCGTGTCCGCTTCCTGGCCATTTTACTACCACATCCATGAAACAGTATTTATCGTCACAAATGGCCTGAATATTTAAAGAAAAATTTCCCTTTCGGTTCAGGTAATCGGTGGAACTGTCCGATGCTTTATTCCCACGTGTGCCATCCACAGCATCTAGACACTGGGGGCGGCCATGCATCTGTTCAAATTTCTCCACAAGTGAATGCATCGCAGTTTCAGTTGTTGGCAGCTGTATGTATCGGGGTCCCGAGTGCACCGTTATAGCTTTACGTACCTGCCGAACAATTTTTGAGACAACCTGCCTTGACAATCCAAATGCCATTTTTTGTAATCTCCCTTCGTCAGCTAAATAGTAAAGCGTGCAGGTAGCTTTTTGAACAACACTGACCAGTGATCACATGACAGTAGGCTGCCCGTCAATGTGAGGACGCAATAACTCCGACAATGACAGGAGCAAGAACCGGGACATATGGAAATTTTCATGCCATTCCTCCGGAAGCACAATTTCCATCTCAAAGTTCTCCCACCAGCTGGCAGTGTGTCCCAGTCTGACCCAAAACCGGCGTCGGTGTCTTTGACGGAGAACCTGCCTCAGACATGGAATGGCAAGGTGGCGGAAAACAACCATCCTTAATGTCGTCCTTCACCTGTGTTCTTGAATGTGGAGTGGCATCTGGGCTTGTAAAAAGAAGCAGCCAAAAAGCGCCTGGAAAAGAGACAGCGCCAAAACACTTGTGAAGGCATTCATACTGTTTCAGAATGTAAACACAGGTCGTATATGTGACATAAGAACATATTTTGTCGCAGTGACGTTTCGAAACGTAAAATCCTGGTTATTGATGTCCACATAGAAATGCATAAACTGAGTATTTGCAAATCTTCACTTTGGTTGTAGTTTTTAAAAGGATTGTTTTTAATGCCGCAAATCTGCGCTTCCGTGTGGATGACAGACCAAATCGCAGAAAAACATCTTTGTTTTGTGAGATACCCTGCTACGTGTGGACAAGGCCTCACATACCACAGCCTGTGGTGAAATGTCACACTTGGCAGCTCTTCCTCTCCTTCCTTTCCCCCTTCTCTTCATGTAGGTGTGAGTGAAGTGTGTGTGTGTGTGTGTGTGTGTGTATGTGTGTGTTTTAATGTGTATGCTTCACTTCAGTTGAACAATCAGGTGAGTGAGGACACCTGCAGCAGTGGCTCACCTGTTCTCAATCATCTCCACCTGCCATAGAGATGGGCTTAGATCACCGCTGACACTAGACCATTGAACAGCCAGCAGTGAGTCAACTTAGGCCAGGGGTGTCCAATCCTGGTCCTCGAGGGCCACAATCCTGCATGTTTTAGATGTTTCCTTCTTCCAACACACCTGATTCAAATGATCAGGATCGTTATCAGGCTTCTGCAGAGCTTGATGATGAGCTGAACAATCCATTCATACGCATTCACACCAGGCAACGTGGGTGAAGTGTCTTGCCCAAGGACACAACCTTGACACAGGTTACAGGGCGGAATCGAACCTTCTGATCATTCTGATCATTGACTGACTTGCTCTACCATCTGAGCCACAGCCGCCCTTTGTTTGAATATTTGCATTGAGGTAGTTTAAAAGTAGAGGGAAGTAATCACGTTACATTAAGTTAATGCTGTGATACTTGGCTCAGGGCACAGGCTACATTTTTAACAAGTAATTTCAGCTTTTTTTAAACAGCAGTGGGCCTCTTCAACAAGGCCAGGGACACCCAGCGACGCTGCTATTATCACCATCATGGACACTGACTGTGTTACATTAACACATACCATCATTAAATAGGATTAGTATATGCATCTTTTTGCACATTTCACGCTGTTTTTATCACATATTTTGCACATTCTCAGGTGATTATTTGACATATTCCTACACTCTATTATGGCTCTTTGTGATATAGAATTCCTTGATTACACTTGTTGCTAATTTGACACGTAACACTGCTTCTCATTTGTCCTATAACACTTAGTGCCTACTTAAAACTGTATATTACTGTTTACTATTATACACAAAGCATCAACTCATATCCTGTGTTTGTAAAAAAAAAAAAAAAACAACAACTTGGTAATAACATCTTTGTGATCCTGAATCACAGTCAGTTTAAATTCTGCTGGACTTATAGGTGTTACTTGCTCAAATCTTTATACAGCAGTGACGTCAAAATTGGGCTTAAAGTTGCAAGGTTAATACAGCCTCTCTTTGTCTTTTTTCAAAGTTGGTAATCAATTAAATCACATTCTTAAAGTATTCTTTCCGCATTTAGAGAGATGATTGACATGTAAAAGGGTAGACAAGTCAGTAAGTCTTTATTAAGTATGAGTCATGCGGTCACACTCTTCTACCTTTATTCCAGCTTTCCATAAAAGTGTGATTACATACCTGATGCACTGGACCTGGCTTCCTGCTATAGAAATGGTTGCTGTGGTGACAGAGTGTATCCTTTGAGTGGATGAGGGTCCTGTGGTGAGAAACACTGATGTGCTGCCCTGGTTCAAGGTTCTCTCTGTTCTCTTACAGAAACCTGCTATGCAGCAGTAGCTGAACAGTTTCCAGAGCCCTCTGGAGATGCTGTGGGTCTGTATCAGTGACTCATACTGTACAAGATAGAAGAAGACAGCTCACACACTGTGTTAACACTGGTGATGGCTACAGTCAATGGGATGTAGCCCCCGGTATACAGTGTGTAAAATCTGGCTGAACCCTCTGGATTGTCTTTGCAGTTTGTCTAATTGTTCATACTTAGAGTTATTATTTGAGTTTATCTACTTTGTTGCAAAATTAAATATCTGTCATTCTTTTTTAATTTGTTATTTATTATTATTTTAAATTCAGTCAGCTTCATAACAGTAATGCCTACAGTCCTGGGCCCTATTGTTACAAGACAAATGGGAACATTTTGAAGGACAGTCTGTTTGTCCTCAGCACCAGGACAGAGGGATGATTTGAAAAACTCCAGGACAACAATGCTATTTTAGGGCAGCATGATATATCATCTCAGTGTTAACATCGTAATGTGTGAGTGTGCGGTCGTCTATCATAGGAAGTGCAACATGAAACAAGGCAAGTTGACTCAAACACATCATGTTTTTGCTGCTTGATAGAGGAAATGAAAAAGGAAAGGAAACTGGAATGGTTTTATTTTCTCTGACGAATACACAAGAGAAGAGAAGATGTCTGACAGAACATTTACTTTGATTTAATGAACTTTAATTCTTTTATATTCTTATCATTTATTTATATTTGCATTTTACCTTTGTATTTTATCTTTATGTATTTACTCTTTTAACTTTTATTTTATCTTACATAAGGCCTGTTATTCTTAAAGTTTTTTGTTTTATTTCCAGTGTTTCCTTAAGGGGGTCCTCTACATTGGGGGCTGTGTGCAGTCTGCTGCTGGGGGTTCTGTCTGTGGGTCCTTTCGGCCGGCTAGTTGGGGGGCTCCTCACCTTGTTGTGGGGATCCCCCTGTCTGCCAGGTCGGGGGTCCGGGCGCTGGCGCCCCCAGTAGTCATGGTCTGCAGCTCCTCCTGGTGTGGACGGCCCCAATGATAGCGTTTCCCACAATCCCTCAGTGCCACGCCATGCCTCTTTTAGTCTAGTAGTGAGTGTGTGTGTGTGTGTGCGTCTGTGTGTGCGTCTGTGTGTGCACGACTGCATTTGTTGTATGTGTATGTGTATGCATGGAGGGTGGGAGGGACGGGTTTACTTTATTTTTTAAATGTTGTAATGTTTTTAAATGTTGTAATGTTTTTAAATGCTTTGTTGTTTTTAAATGTTGTAAAGCACTTTGCGATTGTTGTTGTTGCACATGAAAAGTGCTATATAAATAAAATTTGATTGATTGATTGATTGATTAATGCTTCTTGGATACACATTTTTTCAGTTTATTTGCTCTTTTCACAGTCATTTTTGGTCTGAACTCTCCTGCAGTAGCTAAGTGGAGACTAGAAGCTTCTCTGTGAACAGCTAGCAGCTTCTACAGTAGCCTACATGTTAGGCCTTAGGGGAACATTGATAAATTAAAGCTGCAAGCAGCGTTGGACTGGCCCTCGCACTTCCACACAAATCAGACGCAGCATACGTCGAGGTGCGGTGCATGTCAGGGTTGTGGCAGAAATGCTCTCTGTGCAAAGTGACAATTACCTAACCCTAACTACATTTGAGGTTAATCCGGACAACCAGCTAATAATAGCAGATACAAGTGTAAAATGTGTCCTTTCTTGTTTCAAGAAGGTGAGAATGTCATCAGGGCAGGACTCTGATCCAACATGGACAGTTTCTACCTGAGAGCTGTGAAGCTATTTCCCCGCTCCTGACCAACACACACATTCCCAGGCCTCTTCCTGACACTTCTACCAGAGTGTAGGGACACAGCACTTGCTCTATCATGACGAAGCATTAAAGTTCAGAGGGCTGCCATGGACACGCCGTTTAACGAAAACTCACAATTTTTAGTATGAGTCATCATCAGCGTCATAAGGCTCATGTTATCCCATTTGAGGTGAATACAGCTGACTGGCTAATAATAGCACAAGAAATTGTGAATGGATGTTGGCACATGGGTTTCATCGGGGCAGGACTGTGATCAAGTATGTAAAGTTTGAGGCAGATTGGAGCATGTACATGGTCATTATACATGCTTTATTTTTGATGGCGAATGATCACAATTCAGAGGGCCGCCATTTTGACATTGTCAAAATTAATAATTTTTAATTGTCATGTCCTGTAGTAGCACTCTGATCAAACATGGAACGTTTGAGGCAGATTGGAGCATGTACAGGGTAGTTAGACAGCACTTCCTTTTTAATGGTGAATCATCAAACTTCAGGGGTCCACCATGGCCACACCCTTTTGCTGAAGATTTAGATAACTTTTCATTTTGTATGTACAGGCCAAATTTTAGGTGTCTTGGAGTTATCCCCTATGAGGAGATAGCTCTTAAATATGATGAAAACTAAGCAAAAATCTCACAAACAATTCAAAATGGCGGACTTCCTGTTGGCGCACAGACTTTTTTGTGCGCCCTGATGTGCTACACATGCCTGCTAAATTTTGTAGATGTAGGTAATAGAGAGGATAGATGATTGCTAAAGTACATTTTCCCTTCCATACTTGTGTACTTTTCCATAAATCGCAGTTTGAATTGCGATTGAACTGGAATAATTTTTTAAAACTTTTTCTTTGCATTATTACCACAAAATGTAGTTCAATGCAGGTTCCTGTACTGATATGCAAACGAACAAGCCCACCCAAAAGCTTGAATACACTCCACTAGATGATGGACATGTTGGGTTCACCTGTGTGGTTGAACAACTGAGCTGCTCCTACAGCACCACCTAGTGTTGCAGATCAGGCATCACACTCAAAGTGAGTCGTGTTGTTTCTTCTGGAGATCCTTCTGTTGTCTCCACAGCTCCTCTAATGTCACAGTTAAGTTTGAGTTGTTATAGCTTTGGAGACATCCTATTTGACTATTTATTTTTACTATTATATTACAATATATTGTTTTGTATTTCATTATAATTATTGATCCTCTAGCAAACCGGACATCCAAAAATCAGTCCATCAAAATGGACTTTCTCCCATGTACATACAACCACTAAAGACAACTCAGCAACAAAGCTAAGCTTTAGTTTTAGCTGATTCTTGTCCCAGCTATCAGAGCAGCTTCCTTTCCCCATTCCTTTCCTGTGCAGGAACCAGTTAGTTGCCGTAATAATTTTGCTGCAATAGTTACTTCTATAGTTAGCTGTTCTTGGTATTCACAGAATCTGATATACAACAAAAGTTAGTATACCTCTACGTAATGCCATTTCAGTGTCAAATCATTCAAAATGGTTTTAGCTCTCAATAACTGCATTGTTTCTATGTTGACAAGTGGAAAATCTACTTTACTTACTCTGGTATGATAACCATCCAAAGCATACTGCTGAAATCACCAGAGACTTTTTAATGAGAGAAATATGAAAACTGTGATCTGGCCAAGTACATTGTCTGAATAGAATCCAATAGATCACCTCTGAAGGGGAAAGAAAGCGCAAAAGAACTCCTGCAGCAAAGAGCACCCAGAAATTATCTGTTAAAAATGGCAGAACATTTCTCTAGAAATGTGAGCAACACTGGTATCCTCCATGCTGAGGAGGACTGAGTCTGTCATCAAAACTAAAGGTGGACTCAGAAGGTATTGAACAAAGAAAGGATTCGATTCTTGGTACTGTTACAGTGAGTTCTGACTGTCGTGCCTGTTTTCTTTAAAGGTGCTAGTTTTTTAAACTTAAACTTCCTAAACTGACATTTAAGTGATATTACATTGCATCAAAATCTGTATACCAAGACACAGCTATAAACTATGTGGAAGTACACAAACAGGTTTGACCAGTAGATGGTATGTTTTTGTGATACAGGAATAGAATAGAATAGAATGTTTTTATTGTCATTGTACACAAACTACAACGAAATTAAAAGACAACTCCAGTGGTGCAAAAGTATAAAAGCAAAAGTACAAAAAGACAGGAGACATGCAGACAGGCCACCATCACCTGACCTGAAGCCCACCCTCTATTTATCTGTACAACAACTTGCACAGACACACAGACAGACACAGACACACACCCAGCAATGAGCTTACAGGTTTCAGCAGGGACAAATTTGTACTGGCATGTTTTTTAGATTTACAGCAGCTATATGTGGAGCAGAAACTATTATCAGGCAACATTCATCTACATGCATACCACAGTAATATAGTTCCCTTATTAGTGCAACAGTAACAAGCAAAAAACAGTGATTTTTATCATTGAGGAAGTGACTGCAGGTAAATACCCCAACATTCCTGAAACCGGTTCCTGTCATACAAAAGCATTCCAGCGTGTCCATCTGCCGTCTGCATCAGGTGTCAGGTGCACTGAAACATTTCCCTCTAAGAAGCACACAACAATCACAATGGCTACCCAGCACGCAGTCCACTGGTGGTGGCCTCTGCCGTCACTCAGCGGGGATCCAGATTTCATTGTGGTGATGCAAAGACCAATAGCTGTCATAGGCAGCCCCGCTGTAAGTGCTGGAATTAAAGGTTTTCTCAGCTTTTTTTAAGGCATCTTGAAGAATCTTTGCGTTTTCCTGACCCCATGCAAGGCTTGGTGTACCACTGAAAAGCCTTGTGACAAACAACAGATAATTAGTTCCAAACTCACCATTTATCATTCACTGAGGGATTCAGTTTTGTGTGTGTAATTTCTAAAAAATATTACAAGATAAAATATCCTTCAAATTTCACATACTGAGCCCCCAAAATGTCAAGTCTGGTTAGGCATGTAGTTACTGCTCACCTGACATACACGGTGGCTGCAGGTTTGGTCTGCAGAGTGACTGATGGATCATGGTTTTCAGGCTTTGTGGTGTTCTTGGGCACAAACCAGGACAAGGTCCAGCAAAGTCCATCTTCACCTTCCGTATAGGTGACCAGTACAGGCCAGGATTTAGAAAGGAACGCATAACCTACAGCAGACAAAGGTGATACAAAATGGTAGGAAACATGGGAACCAAAGCTGTATGACAGGAATACAGGCAGATTTCTAAGCAGGTGGTTGGTCATTGTTCAACATTTGAGATGTTTCTTGAAGGCAAAATTTGTTGGCATGTGTCTGATATCATATTTGAACATTAAAAAAACAAACAAAAATACAAATGTACGACAAAGTTTGGCTAAATTCTTGGCGCCACGTTCCCTGGAAGTAGAAATATTTCAAAAATGAAATGGATAAAAATAAAACCCGCCTTTGAAAAAACCCCAGCAAAAAACAGGGATAAGAAAATAGAATAATAAAATAAAAGATAAAACAAAAACATGGAGAAAGAGGGGAAAACAAGCAAAAAAAATAATCAAGTCAGACTTGTTATTTTAAGTGACAGTTTTAGGTTTATACGTTTGTTTAAAGACAATTACAATGATTACCTTTGAAGAGAAGAGTTCACTGTTAAGTAGCAGCTATGCACTGTATTTGTAGTACATATGATAAAGTATTGTTTTTAAACTTTAAACAGTTTTACCATTTGTTCGGGTGTGCTTAAATGTACTCCTTTTTTTTAAATTATGGAACTTGCGGAAATGGAAATATTTCTTGAAGACAAAACTTCCATGAATTTAACAAGGTTTTAATACATTTAAGCACTTTTTAAAGGCTTCACTTATGCACAGATTCAAAAATGTGGAAGATTTATAGGTTAATAAAAATGCAGTTTTTAACACATGAGTTGTTCTTTTTTTTTTATACAGTTTTTAACATTGGAGGTACAAGTTTTAAAGAAAAGTTATATTTTTCCTTAAAGTACAACAACAAAAAAAGCCTTTCTATAAATGTACAGTAGGTTAACCATAAATCAACAGGTTTTTTCTTTTTTTGGTCAAAGCAATGAGCTTTCAACACATTTTCTGTTATTTTATGGGTTTATTGAACATTTGCAGTTTCTAAACTGCTGCCATTAAATAACAAAAAATGTTCTTTTTTTTAAATTACACATACATCATTACTTGTTTACAACTTTTATTTTATTTTAAATTCTAAATTCTAAATTTACAATTATATAACAGGAAAATGCCCTGTTTTCCACTGTTAATACACCATTAAAATACAAAAGTCATTTCTTTTTCTTTCTTTCTTTCTTTTTTTTTGCTGTAGACAGATTGATAGTTAACAGAAAATGTCAACATTTAATTACAGGAAAATGTTCATGCAATGAGCTGCCAGTACATCCATTGTTTTCTTATGGAGTGTTCACAGTTCTATTTATTGCACTATCAAACGAACTCTTTGGATGAACAGTTAGCACAACAAATCAAACTACAGTATGAGTGAAACTTGAGGTTTCAGACACTGACATACCTGACTTCTGCAGCCTTGAATTTGCAGCCATGGCAGCAACCGTCCCATCACCGTCGATTTTGGTGGTAATCCATTCGCTGGCAGCGTACCAGCGCACCTCAAAATCCTGCACACAGCAGAAGCAACAAAGTCTACATACAGTATACTGCAGAGAAACAACAAACAAGTGTGTGCGTGCCTGCGTGTGTGCATACCTACCTCGTTCTTGTCAAGCAATTTGGACTCCGGACAGCTTTTATTCAGACAAAAATCAACTGTTGAAGTTCCTCCTTTGCAAAATGCCACCAGGACCAGTGCTACCAGCGTGACCAGTGGCTGCTCCATACTGGCAGACGCTCCAGACGGACTTCACAACTGCAGCCTCAGTCCTGCTGCTTTAAAGCACATCATGATGTAACACCTCAACGTACCAGACTTTCAGGTCAAACAGACAGTCCCACATAGTTCTTCTGGCTGGAGGGCAGATAAAGAAGTTGTCAGCAGAGTTTCATTGTGCACCTATTTTAGGAGAAACTAGGAAAGTAAATATAGACAGAAAATAGTGACTTTTTTTCCATGAGTTTTCCTGATTTCCATTCTGTGAGGAGTGGAACCTGTTGCAGGACAGAAGGCCAGGACTCGTAGTGCCAGCAGAGATTCATCTCACTCAATGTAACAGCAAATCAAATGAAGGCCAAATCAAATCAAATCAAGTTTATTGTCATTTTGCTGTACATACAACAGAAATACAGGCAAGATGAGAGAGCGTTTCTTCAGGATCCAATAACTTAAAGCAATTTAAATAAAGCAGTGTTTGCATATCTGGATCAGCAGTTCAGCATTCTGACAGCTTGTGGAATGAAGTTGTTGATCGTTTTGTAGGTTCTTCCTTTAATGCTCCGGAAATGTTTGTCTGATGGCAGCAGTTCAAACAGTTTATGGAGAGGGTGTGAGGAGTCCCTGACAGTGTTCAGTGTCCTGCTCCTACAGCGGCTCTGGAAAAGTTCTTGGACAGAGGTGAGGGAAACTCTGATGACCCTCTCAGCTCCTCTGACTGTCCTCTGCAGGGCTTTTCTGTCTGACATACTGCAGCTGGAGCACCTGTTGAGATGCAGGATGTCAGAACTAGTGATGGGAGGTTCGGCTCTTTTCAAAGAGCTGGCTCTTGTGGCACAGCTCTTTTGACTCCCAAACGGCTCTTAATTTATTGTCATCTGTAGCCTCATATTTTAGCTTAACTTTGCAAATATGAATGCTTTGTGTGTTCATAAACCGTTTTGAATTTAGTGTTTTTATGAGAAGTCTTACAATGGCCTAATTTTGTGTATTGTGTCACAAAAGCAGGCATTCTTACTTTTGTTTAATATTTTAATCAAACTTTAATCTTAATTTAACATGAAAACAAATGAACAAATCACTGCAAACAAACCCACAGAACAGAAACAAAGCTCTGTTCCAACACCAAACAGTATGTCCTTAGCGCAGGTTTGCATTCAAAAAAGTTAAATGTCTCCGCTTGGCTGGGCTGATGTGATTTCTCCTCTTGGTTATGATCTGCCCTGTTTTTGAGAAGACTCTCTCAGAGGGAGCAGATGTTGCCACAAAACACAGTCTCCCCTCCATCACCTTTACCAGGTGGGGGAAGACTGAGGCCTTGGCCTGCCACCAGCTCAGTGGGTCTTCTGCTCTTTGGATGAGGGGCTCCTCAAGATAGCATTGCATCTCTGTTAACATAACATCAGCTGTGGCACTAAGTCCTCACATGTGATTTGCCACAAGGTGGCCATGCAAACAAAGTTCTGCCGTGAGCTGAGCTGAGCTACTGAGCAGCAAAAAAAACAAACAAAAAAAACATCAGGAGCCGGCTGTCACGCGATGGGAGTTGGCTCTTTTGATTCACTGCGCATGACACATCACTAGTCAGAACGCTCTCCACCACACCTCTGTAAAAAGTCCTGAGGATGCTGGCTGGGAGAGAGGCTTGTTTCAGCTTCCTCAGGAAATGCAGTCTCTGCTGGGACCGTTTGATGATTGCTGCAGTGTTCTTATGCCACCTCAGGTCCTGCAAGATCTGCACTCAGAAGAACTTGATGTTCTCCACTCTCTCCACTGTGCAGCTGCTGATGCTGAGGGAAGCATGCTCAGGACGTGACCTTCTGAAGTCCATGATCATCTCCTTCATTTTGTCCATGTTGAGCAGCAGGTTGTTCTTACTGCACCAGCTCTCTAGGTGTTTCACTTCATCTCTGTACATTGATTCTTTGTTTTTGCAAATAAGTCCCACTACTGTGGTATCATCAGCAAACTGATCCCCTCATGTGTGGCTGCACAGTCGTGTGTTAGCAGTGTCAACAACAGTGGACTGAGTACACAGCCTTGAGGAGAGCCAGTGCTCAGTGTGATGGCGTTGGAGATGATGGCGTTGGAGAACTCAGAATTTTACAACATTCTAGAATCCTGAAACATTCTAGAATCCAAAACACTCCAGAATCTTACAGCATTCTAGAATCCAAAAACAGTCTAGAATTTCACAGTATTCTAGAATTCTAAAACATTCTATAATTCTAAAACATTCTAGAATCTTACAGCATTTTGGAATCTTATAACATTCTAGAATCCCGAAGCATTCTAGAATCCTAAAACATTAAAGAATCTTACAGCATTCTACAGTCGTAAAGCACACTAAAATCTTATAACATTCTAGAATCTTGAAACATTCTAGAATCCTTAAACATTCTAGAACCTTAGAGCATTCTAGAAT
>NW_007577948.1:614191-616703 GCF_000690725.1 Stegastes partitus | reverse complement strand
GATGAAGAGTTACACCATGCTGCCCGGCGGCTTAGTGAGCACTACAGTCGGGACATCGCCCCCAGCTTCCCTGGCCAGCTGCTTTGTTTTAGAACGTCTTTCAGGGACCAGATAACAAAGCAAAAGTCTGTTGCGGATCTGGCAAAAATGCTCCTTGTAGACCACCCAGTAGTGACTTCTACATTCAGTGAAGTTTGCACCGCCCTCCTTTTATTCTTGACCCTTCCCGTCACCGTTGCAAACTCTGAGCGCTCATTCTCCAAGCTAAAACTAATTAAAAACCACCTGAGGAGCACAGTGGGACAGGAGAGACTGAGTGGACTTGCCATGTTGTCCACTGAGCATGAGAGAGCTAAGAAAATGGACATACAGAGCATCGTGGATGAGTTTGCGGAGCACAAGGCTCGTTGTATGCCCTTCAAATAGTGGTGAGTAGGCCAATAGTTCTTCATATTGAAATTGTATTTGTGAACATGTGGGCCGCTGTGCCAGTTTTGCTAAACTTTATAGCTCCTGATATAGGCTCTGAGTTGAAATAGTTAAAGTGGGTGTCAGAATGATGCGGTCGCTATCCGTGGTGCTGAACTGCTTTGACTTTGTGTTGTTTTATTATCAGTGACCATGTAGCCTCATGTTATTGTTGTTCTCTTGGTTATACTTCATGTCCGTTTGATGGACTTCAAAATGACATAGCTGCTCTCCGTGGTGCCGAAGCTTGTAAGCCCCGCTGTTGCGGGCATGTGTATGTTGTAAAATGATGTTATCATGAGCTTTATTATTTGGGTTTAAAGGGCCCGGTCTTTTGCCCTGGCCCCGGCCCGACTGTGATTTGTTCTGCTAGTGGTCGGCACGCAGCCTCGCTGTAGACCCGGAAGAGAGCCGTCCTACCCAGTCTGTAATGTTGTTGTGTGTACAGTAGGTGGCGGTAATTGATGTTGGGTGTCACAGCCGTCACCACAATAACAAGCTCCGGGAATTACAAGGAGATAGGACATAGCAGATTGGCCAAATACCACTGTATATTCACATTACAAAATATTTAAACTTGTACCTGGTAAAAGACATTGATGTTAGGTCTCACAGCTGTCACCACAATAATAAGCTCTGGGAATTACTAAAACGAAGAAGAAGTTATTCAGCTAACTGTTAGCATTGGCCCTTACGGGGATGACTGGTAATTACAATCAAGCTAGCAGTCACCGGTAACGTGGTGTGCTATTTTCTATAAACAAGCCAGTATTGTCACAGAAGCATTTTGACTATATTTTACCAAGTACACCACCTGTACGAGCCAGAAATTTACCACTAAAACAACCTTATTTACCATTTCACACAGAGCTTATTATTGATCGACCTACCACGGAGACGGGACACAGCAGACTGGCAAAGTAGTAATTAATACATTATAAATAAGGCAAATAATTGTATTATGACAAGACATGGCAAGTGGAATCTGATACATCAGCAAGCTCTGCTCAGCCCACTCCTGTGATGCTACCTGGCTGTGGCTTACTCCTGTACTACTGAGAAGACAGCGGTGAGGACTGAAGGACTGAATGGAGTCAGAGCTCCATCTAGTGGACAAACAGCACAATGATATCATTCTGCGCAACTGTGACACTAAACAGCATTTACTGTTTTATGAGAAAATAACCAGATGGTAAGCCAGAACATCACCAAAATTCCATCATCTGTTCATTGTGCCATTATCATCATTCCCTGAAAACTTCCACCTCAGGAGTGTGCTCCAACGGGGTGGAAGTGGCCAGATTAGGACAGCGGTCACAGTTCTGTTTCCACCATTGGTGGCGGTGGTGGGGGAGTGGCAGATACGCTCCACCATTACCATCCATCCACCATCAAACACTGAGCACGCTCGCTGCATGTGACATCATTGTGTCCTCTTCTGTGCATGCAGGACACTTTTGGGTTGTATGAAGTTCACACAGCAGATCACATACAAATCGCATTTGTTTGGAAATGTGAACAAACTTGCCAAAAAATTTCACAAAAAAATCCAAATTGAGCATGAAAGTCTGCAGTTTGAATGTAGCCAATCTGTCGGATTGTTAAGTCAGATAATACGGCGTTATCCGTATTTGTGACATTATTGTCATGTTGGAGTCGGAATCCAAGGCTGTCGGTATGTTCGGGTTTTTTTTTTTATGGGTTTTGTTCGTTTTTCCCAACAACCTATTGAATAGTAAGGTTTTCGGACTGTTAAGGGTCACAATGTCAAGTCACCACTGTACAATATTTCCAGCTAGTTACTTCTGCGACATTTCACCATCAGTGGCGCTCTTCATATTCTTCTTCTTCTTGTGTTTATTTTGGCGGTTGGCGAGCAAAGCTGCTTTCTTCTTCGTAGACATTTAGGTTGGCTGCCTTGCACAGTTGCAGCGCCTCCTGCAGTAACCTGGTGGAACTACTCAGAAAGCCATGCCGTTCGAAAGCATCGTTTTAATTAATTTCTTATTATTTACACAGCGGAAAAATACTGAAGTCTGGACCT
>NW_007577948.1:609857-612136 GCF_000690725.1 Stegastes partitus | reverse complement strand
TAGCCTCTCTCATATGACTGCTGTGAAGATGCAGTCTATCCTTAAAAACAAACCAAAAAAAATTGCTTTTGTTGAACAGGAGGCACAAAAAAGAAGCTAAGTTATGTGGAAAAGAGGTGTAGTGGTACGTTTTCACAAGGATGTCCGTTATGAGGGATCATTGGTGACTAATTGACGTTTAACCAGGAAGTATCATGACAGGGGTGCCCACAGGAATTCAACACAGGTTCAAATGCATTGTTCAAGTAAAATTATCTCACATATTTTTATTGTTGTTATCTCATGTCATCTTGTCATCTTCAGCCACTGTAAAACTGCTCTTGCTCACGTCAGCCAACATTTTTTTTCTCCACTCTTGTCAGTAGAAAAACCAAACATTCATACAGCGTCATGATGCAGCACAGCGAACCACGATGGAGACTGTAAACAAGACAACATGGATCATAGGACACAGACAAACTGCTTGACGTGCTCTTCGTTTTTCTGGTATAATTAATGACTTCACTGCAGTAACTAAGCGCATAGTCAAACAATGAAAAAAAGACATTTTTTAATTTTATTTAACCTTTATTTAACCAGGAAAAACCCATTGAGTTTGAAAACCTCTTTTACAAGGGCGTCCTGGCCAAGAGGCAGTAAAAGTTACAGATTAAAAGACATAGGTAAAATTACATACACATTATGAAAAACAATGACAATCCGATAACATTGTCTCCAGTGCTCTCAGTTTGGATTTAAAGTTGCTTAATGAAAGGAGTTCAGTCAGTTTCCAGTCTTTTTGCATCATGTTCCATGTTGTAGGAGCAGAGTAAACAAAAGCCCTTTTTCCCAGTTCAGTTCGGCTAAATGGAACAGCGAGCAACAAATTATCATTTGAACACAAGGAATACGAGTCAACACTTCTCTGCGTGATCATGTTGCAGATGTAGGAGGGCAAAAGTCCAAGCATGGCCTTATAAATAAAAGTGTACCAGTGAACCAACCTACAAACATACAAACATACAGCGGGGAAAATAAGTATTGAACACGTCAACATTTCTCTCAAAAAACATATTTCTAATCGAGCTATTGACATGAAATTTTCACCAGATNATTCTAGAATCTTCCATCATTCTAGAATCCTTAAACATTCTAGAATCTTACAGCATTCTATCTTAAGACTTTCTGAAACCTTGATTTTGTAGATAGCTAAAAGGTCCGATGGTCCGTCTGTCTTCATTTCCTATTTCCTTATCCAAACTCAAGCCTGGGTAGACTCAGGGAATCTTAAAACATTCTACAATTTTACAACATTCTAGAATCTTCCATCATTCTAGAATTTTACAACATTCTAGAATCTTCCATCATTCTAGAATCCTTAAACATTCTAGAATCTTAGAGCATTCTAGAATTTTACAAAATTCTGGAATCCTAAAACATTCTAGAATCTTAGAACATTCTAGAATCCTGAAACATTCTAGAATCTTCCATCATTCTAGAATCCTGAAACATTCTAGAATCTTCCATCATTCTAGAATCCAAAACACTCTAGAATCTTGCCCGTTATGTTCATTGCGCTGCTCATGACCTCAACCTTGCTCTCAACGACTCTGTTACAAATGTTCCTGGAGTGAAGCAGTTCTATGACACTGTAGAGAACCTGTACAACTTTTTTGGTCACAGTGTCAAACGATGGGCGCTCCTCGGTGAGTTAATGATGCCGGAGAGCAGAACTGTCACATTAAAACGCCTCTGTCCCACTCGCTGGTCATCTCGACATGATGCGCTTTTTGCGTTAAGGCACAAATATGGAGACATTATAAAAGCCCTCGTCAAAATATGCCTTACCAGTGACAAAAAAGAGGAGCGTAGTGAAGCAAGTGCGCTCAAGAATGCCATAAGCAAATTTTCTTTTATATTTTTGGTCAACATCCAAATCAAAATTCTTGAGTGTATAAACGCTGCCTCACAGTTACTGCAAGCTAAGGATGCAGATATTCTGCAAGCATCTACTCTTCTGCAAAACGCCATCAGTGTTTTGATGGAGTTTAGGGAGCAATTTGATGAGGCTAAGTCTGCTGCTCTTGCTCTCGCTACAAAATGGCTAAGTCAAACGCAGTTTAACGCAACCAGGGCCAGAAAAGTTAAGCGTCGCTTTGATGAACTTTCTCAAGACAGCCGCCTCACTGACGCAGAGAGCAACTTTTGGGTGAATGTTTTCAATACCTGTCTTGATATTGTCATCCAGCAACTGTCACAAAGATTCACCAGCTTAAATGGAACTGTGAATATGTTTGAGG
>NW_007577948.1:586128-607533 GCF_000690725.1 Stegastes partitus | reverse complement strand
GTTTTAATTAATTTCTTATTATTTACACAGCGGAAAAATACTGAAGTCTGGACCTCGGTGTCCTCAATGGTAGCTATGGCCATGGCTGGAGGAGCGCCGTTTGAAATAGACATCCATCCATCCATTATCTATACACTACTTAATTCTCACTGGGGTCGCAGAGGAGCTGGAGTCTATCCCAGCTGACTCAGGACAAAGGCAGGGGACACCCTGGACAGGTCACCAGTCTATCACAGGGCTACACTTAGAGACAGACAACCAAGCACACTCACATTCATACCTACGGACAATTTAGCATCACCAATTGACCTCCACATGTTTTTGACTGTGGGAGGAAGCCGGTGAACCCGGAGAGAACCCACGTGCACGGGGAGAACATGCAAACTCCATGCAGAAACATCCTGGGCATCCTAACTAGGACACAAACCGGGGATCTTCTAGCTGCGAGGCTACGGTGGTAACCACCGAGCCACCTTGCAGCCCCTGCTCTTTCTTATATGACACAAACATGTATCATTTCATAGATATGTTTATATTTATGAAATGACATGTATTAATGATTGCATAGCACAGATGTGAACATTTAGATATTAGCATATTTATGCAGTGACAAGTTCATGGGTAATTCAAATAAGAATCCTGGCTGTGGAGGTGGATGCAGAGCTGTATGCAGGTTGTAACCTTAGATAAAGCCAATGTAAATTCAAGATCATTTTTATCACTAACACTTTGTCACACAGAGAAGCATTGGTGGAAAGGTCAAGTTATACAATTTTTCATTTAACACTTGCAAAACCTCACTGCAGCGAAGACCTGAAGAGCAATGCAGCTGAGCAGAATGTGTGTAAATGTGAAAGAGCGTCAGAGTTTATCGCTGCAGAGGATTAGGAGAGAGCTGATTGGAGGATACATCTCAGGTACAACAGGTGGTTTCAAATAAGAGAAAAATAGGTTGGCACACCTATTGATACAGACACGCACAGAGTGAGCTACAGATAGGATTATAACGTACTCAGCCTGCTTAACAGAGAAGAAATATTCCTGTTGCTGACTGTTCAAAACGGTGTCATGAAACATTTTTAGCTTTGAATGTGTCAAAGACTAACGACACGTGCCTTGATTTTCGACGTTGGCACCCCTCCTGACAGTCCAGCGATCGATGGTCAGAGCATTGAACTAGCTGAGTCCTACTACAACTCTTTATGACCTATACAGACAATAAACTGACATTTGAAAGTAATACTGAAGTGGTGCACAAGGAAAAACAGCAGCATCTCTTTTGTCTCAGGAAATTCTCTACATTCCAGGTACACAGGACTCTAATGACAGTTTGTTACCCTTATTTTATTCAGTCTGTGCTTACGTCAAAAGCAAAAATGTTCCAGGATGCTGGTTACTGTCTGCAGCAAAACAACAGGACAGGTGTGTCTGTTTAGCTTACCAGTCATCCATTTCATGTGAATGCTGGGAGTTTTAGTAGAAAGTAGAAAACTCTTTGTAGGTCTTTGAAGAACCTAAAAAGAGAAGTCCAAGGAACAAGAGACATCATAGTTTCAGAGAGGAGGTCCATCAGAGTCAGACTCCACAAAAGTCATGTACAGAAGTCTAGTTTTTGACAGGGTTTGACAAGAAATCACTCACTCTTGTGCAGATGCATAACTCTACTTGTTAGAAGGCTCTGCTCCATGTATATTAATTAATTGCATACACGCTACTACCCTTGAAGTGAGGTCACTACCAATTTTTAGCACAGACGCTCTCACGTACTTGGGGAGATGACGAAGTTTATGTCAGTTGGATGCTCCTGTACTCATGGTCGCAGAAAGCCCAACACTGGCCTACCGCCTTGTTTCCACATACTTCTGTGTACGTATAAGAATCACTGGGAACCCCATTTAATACTGTTACAGTCGCTGTGATCTCAGATGTGGTTGGGAAACTCCTTCAGTTTTTTCCAATCCAGAATTTGCCTCGAGTAACTCCAAAATCTTTAACTTTTGTTATAGAGACCAGACTGTGCTACTCAGTTGTTTGATTGTGATGACACTCATGCACTTGTGTAATAACAAAATAATGTAGTTTAGCCAGTTCAACACGTACTTGATATGCACACGCGCGCACACACACACACACACACACACACACACACACACACACACACACACACACACACACACACACACACACACACACACTAGCCTCTCTCATATGACTGCTGTGAAGATGCAGTCTATCCTTAAAAACAAACCAAAAAAAATTGCTTTTGTTGAACAGGAGGCACAAAAAAGAAGCTAAGTTATGTGGAAAAGAGGTGTAGTGGTACGTTTTCATAAGGATGTCCGTTATGAGGGATCATTGGTGACTAATTGACGTTTAACCAGGAAGTATCATGACAGGGGTGCCCGCAGGAATTCAACACAGGTTCAAATGCATTGTTCAAGTAAAATTATCTCACATATTTTTATTGTTGTTATCTCATGTCATCTTGTCATCTTCAGCCACTGTAAAACTGCTCTTGCTCACGTCAGCCAACATTTTTTTTCTCCACTCTTGTCAGTAGAAAAACCAAACATTCATACAGCGTCATGATGCAGCACAGCGAACCACGATGGAGACTGTTAACAAGACAACATGGATCATAGGACACAGACAAACTGCTTGACGTGCTCTTCGTTTTTCTGGTATAATTAATGACTTCACTGCAGTAACTAAGTGCATAGTCAAAAGATGAAAAAGACATTTTTTATTTTATTTAACCTTTATTTAACCAGGAAAAACCCATTGAGATTGAAAACCTCTTTTACAAGGGCGTCCTGGCCAAGAGGCAGCAAAAGTTACAATTTAAAAGACATAGGTAAAATTACATACACATTATGAAAAACAATGACAATCCGATAACGCTGTAAGCAGAGTAAACAAAAGCCCTTTTTCCCAGTTCAGCTAAATGGAACAGCGAGCAACAAATTATCATTTGAACGCAAGGAATACGAGTCAACACTTCTCTGTGTGATCATGTTGCAGATGTAGGAGGACAAAAGTCCAAGCATGGCCTTATAAATAAAAGTGTACCAGTGAACCAACCTACAAACATACAAACATATGTTTGTATGTGTATAACTATATGTTCAATGTGTCCTGTCTGGATGTGACATGTTTTAATTTACTATTTTTAACAACAGATTTCTGCACATGCAAAAGAACGGAGCATAAAGTTGCTATGAATTTGTATATTGTGTATCAGTTATCAGAGCATAGATACTGAAGAACTGTAAACAAAGATAATTTTAATTCCACTTATTTACAATGAGTTCCTCAGACATCACATTTATCATAGTGCTGCTGCTGCTGCTGGTCTGTTGATCCATTAACAGCTGTCAGTCTTCTTCTTTCCAATCTGAAAGTCATTAAGCTCACATTAGCTTTGAAATTACTTCAGTTTCTTATATCCTGAATTACAAAGGTATTACTGAAACTACAACTACTTCTGTGTAAACGTCTACGTTTTTAAACATTTCTTCCTTTTCCTTTCCTATGTCACTAAACATCAGCATGTGATTGCTCTTGACTGAAACACAAGCTTCAGTAAGCAGCAGTGTGCTCCTTAACCATGTGAAGTTCTTTTTCAAGGGCTCTGCTGCCTCCTTCAGCATGAAGACTCTGGCTGCACTTAAATAAAGGAACACCACACACAATTTTCATATAAGACTTCAAACTTTATTCTTTCTATATTCAGTTCTCTGACTTTACAATAATAAAGTGCAATGTGTAAGTTTTTGCAAAGTGCAGTTTACTTCTGTAGTTTGAAGTAAGGTTTTCAATGAGGGACTAGTGATTGTAGAAATGGTATATTTACCCTCTAGACTCCATCAGTGCTTCATAAGAGGAGAGAAGAACCAGCATTAGATGAGTTAACTAGTCCTTAATGGGAGCAGTTGTCACCTTGAGCAGTGAGCTCAGATCCTCACATGTCCAGCAGAGGGCGCAACAGGACCAGGACGCGTGAGGAGAGAGAGCGGCTGATGGAGCGAGGGAAGACGGGAGTCAGTTCTCCTCACAGACGCACCTTCTCATCCTGACTCCCCTGCTATGCACCTGCAGCCTCTCCTTGCAGCGCTCCTCTTCCTCCGCCTACTCCTCCTCCTCCTTCCGCCGTCCTCCTCCCCGGCGGTCGGACGGCGGTAGTGCGCACTGAGGAGCGGTAGTGCGCAAAGCGGCCGGCATGCACCTGGAGAGAAACCGCCCCGCCAAGCCGGCCAAGGGCTCAGCCCGAGACGCAGCAGCAGCAGCAGCAGCATGCAGCCTGACGCTCTAACAGCAGGGATCTAGCAGCAGAGCACCGGGGGGGAGACGGAGCTGCAGCATGGGCGTGGGAGAGAGGCGCAACCCCAGCGACAGCGATGTAAATCCACGGACATAGGAAGGGTGGGTGGGGGGTAGCGTTTGGATCAGAGTTGTCCCGGGTGTATTTTGGGGTTTGGTTTGGTGTCTTGCTCTTACAAATTCACCAAACCCAGTACTTTTTTTCCCTCCTCCTGTAAAACATCCACTGGAGTTGAAAGGATGGAGAAAGGCGCCCAGCAGCAGCTGTCCAAAAGTGCAGAGAGTCCGGCGGAGGACATCTCCAAAATCCCTGACGAGGAGCTGCTGAAGTGGGGAAAAGAGGAGCTGGTGCGGCGGCTGCGGAGGGCAGAGGCGGAGAAGAGGGGCGTCATCGTGGAGCACGGAAATCTGATGCGGGAGGTGAACAGGAGGCTCCAGCAGCACCTGAACGAGATCCGGAGTTTGAAGGTGAGATGGGTGGGGGGGCCCCGGGGAGCCAGGTTTGGAGCAGGGCCCCTGGGGGCCGACAGCGGAGTGTGGGATATAATTAGAAAGCTGACTGTGATTTATGCATAATCTAGAGGAGAGAAAACCTTCTGAGATAGTCATTTAACAGACTGTGCTTTAAGGTCATAATGGTCACTGGACATCAGGAACAGACATTAATTAAACCTGTTGCATATAAACGGGTGAATGGATTTATAAATTAGTATCTTCATTGTATGTAAAAATAGATAAGTTATTCATCTTTTATGTGTAATACTATGGACTATATTGTGACCTAACATATCAAAATGATGGAGTTTCTCCCTCACACAAAGACATTTGCTGGTTCCATCAGACAGACCATAGAACACAATGCAGTTTAACACATTAGAGATCATTGGGCTGCAGTCCATGATCACCTCAGAGCTGGAAATATTACTCAAGTAATCAATTAACTGAAAATGAATTGGCCTTTTTTCCCCCCTCTCCATTAATTGGTTAACATTTTTATCCAGAAATTTGCTTGCCAACCCAGTACAAGGATTTGATTTGCTTTTTTTTTTTCTTTTTTGGCTTTTGGTTAGATATTTGAGGATGCCAACCTGAGCTCCAGGGCGCTGTGATGGATATTTAGATTTTTTGACATTTTGTACATTTAACGTCTAATCAATAAATGGAGAATAAATTAGCCAACTAACTGATAGTGACAGTACACATTAATTGTAGCTCCAGTTTCATTATTGGCTAATCTGATGGTTGTGCTCTTGATAAACTGTTTCATCCTTTTGCCTATAAATCAATGGACACTTATGAAATGCCCATCACTGTTTTTCTCTGATGAGTTGTTTTGTTGTAACCACGCCTGAAAGCATTGACTTTATGCTCATGTTACAATAAAAAAAAAAGAAATTTCAGAAGCTGGAAGTGTTTGCAATTTTTGCTTGACATGTAGAAAAATGAGGCTGCAAGGTGGCTCGGTGGTTAGCACCGTTGCCTCGTAGCTAGAAGATTCCCGGTTCGTGTCCCAGTTAGGATGCCCGGGATCTTTCTGCATGGAGTTTTGATGTGTAATTGGTGATTCTAAGTTGTCCGTGGGTCTGTAGGAATGTGAGTGTGCTTTGTTGTTTGTCTGTAAGTGTAGCCCTGCGATAGACTGGCGATCTGTCCAGGGTGTCTCCTGCCTTCACCCTGAGTCGGTTAGGACAGACTCCAGCCCCCACGTGACCCTAGTGAGGATTAAGTAGGGCATAGATAATGGATGGATGGATGTAACAAAAACATTTAATAGACTATAAAACTATTGGAATATGATAAAGAAGCACCTTCTCGTGGAACAGTTCTCATTCATCAAATGATCACATGGATGTGCATGTAATCCTTCCCTGTGCTGCTCTGTGTGTGTATGTAAACCAGGACGTGAACCAGAAACTACAGGAGGACAACCAGGAGCTGCGGGACCTGTGCTGCTTCCTGGATGACGACCGGCAGAAGGGGAAGCGGGTGTCGCGGGAGTGGCAGCGTCTGGGTCGCTACAGTGCCGGCCTGATGAGGAAGGAGGTGGCCATCTACCTGCAGAAGCTGAAGGAGCTGGAGCAGCGGCAGGTGGAGGTCATCCGGGAGAATCTGGAGCTCAAGGAGGTATGCCTCATGCTGGAGGACGAGAGGGCTGCGGCTGCAGGAGGAGGGGGAGGTGGTGTGGGTGGGCAGGGAGGCCCTGGCTGCAGGACCTCCATAGACAGTCAGAGTAGTCTGTCTCAGCTGGGTGGAGGCGCGCCTGCGCCTGGCCTGCTGCGGGACGTTGGCGATGGGAGCAGCACCTCCAGTGCAGGGAGCACAGACAGCCCTGATAACCCCCACCACAAACCCCCTCCCCTGGGCTCTAATGCCAGCCCTGGGTCTGGATCGAGATTCATCTCTTCAGAGCAGCCGAGAGACGTGTGTGAATCCACCGGCAGGAGGCACAGCTCCACCCCAGAGTATCACACCTTCCCCCAGTCCTGCCGCCCCCGCGGTGGCTCCCTCACCAACCTGGACCCCCGCGGCCTTCGAGGACACAGCCCCGAGAAACACAGCAAGTCTCCCACCAAGTTACCATGCGACTCCCACCCCAAACCCTGTAGCTCTGATCTACTAGCCCAGAAACAGCTACTGATGTCAGGGCAGGCATCACCAGGGAAGGGCTCTGCGAAGTCCAGCCCAGAACTGAGTCAGAGACACCGGCAGGTGAACACAGCAGGGGCAGGCTGTGGGAGTCCTGAGGCCAAGCAGGCAGTCATGGGAACCCCAGAGTATCTGAGGAAAGGCCGAGTGATTGTGGGCAGTCCAGAGTCCATACGGCATCACCATCACTATCAGCAAAGCCCTGGGCTGGAGCATGGCAAGGGGAGGTATAGCAGTGGCTCCCCTGGCAGGGACAGAGGTCAGAGGAGGGCAGCGGGAGAGGAGATGGCCCCCCACCACCAGAGTCTGTACAACGGTAGGCACATGGTAACGCTTATCTTGTATTTTGATTCATAACACATTTAACAAGCACTATAGCACGCTTGCAGAAAGTTACACCAAGAATGTTGGATGAAAAATATCTAAATGAGTTGGTGTCATTTCACTTTGCAACGATGGATATGAAGCCATAGAATGTTAGAAGTGAATTTATCTTGTGCATTATTTGGCAAGTGCAACTCAAGTGTTGATGAAGTCTCATCTCAAACTGATAAGATAAAACTTTATTGATCCCTTTGGTAGAGTACCTCAGGGACATTGTGTGATCGTCACATATCCAACACTCCTAGGACAAATAGAAGTACACTCCTTCTAGCTTCTAGTGCTTTTTAATGCTTTTCACAGTTGTCATCAGTGAAAGAAGTTTGCACAGTTCTTCCTATATAGGTGAAGATGTGTCCCAAAGACTGAATTACGAACTGGGTAAAATGGTCCTCTGACCCCGAAGGAGGTTCACAATTTATCTCATCTCTGCTTAATATGGCCATGTGATTAGTTGCAAATACATTAAGTCAATTGTACCACTGATGCACAATATTGACTAATATGAAATGGCTTCTGCCCTGGTGCTTTTTCAAAGGACAATTATTCCTGATGCCAAGCCTTTTTTGGCATTTAATAGTTCGACTGGCAATGTATAGCAGATATTCATAATTCAGATTCAGATGTCCACTATGTCATTTTTTTAAGGACAAACAACATCACTGTTGCCATTCTGTTGCTCCTTACATATATGTATATTTCAGCTGCAGTTATCTGCAATGTGAATAGTAGAAAACTGCATTATGACTGAATTATGACTAGTTGTAATTCCGGTTTCAGATATCTGCAGTTGAATCCTGGCTATCCATAATTCCAGTTCAAGATAACCAATTCTACATTGTAATTCAAAATATCTAGATTGTCCATTTTAGATATCTTAAATTAAGTAGTTACTTGTCAAAATGACGTTGTAGATATCACAGCCTGGAATTCAGACTAGTTAAAATATAATTACAGATCTTAAAACAGTTTTAACTAGGTGGATGATGTTGCAGATAACTGCAGTTATGACAGAAACTACAGCAAACAAAGTAGCTTGTTTTTCAAAAATTGAATATGGAGGTTTTGTTGGCTGTTTCACAACATTTTTTCAACAATCTTATCCACCACAGCCACCATCACTGCTCCTAACACTGTTCAGATTCATTGCTGGATCGATATCCAGTAGGAAGCCTTACATAGTCTTGTATCATCCCGTCCAGCTATTCAGACGAGTCACACTGACTTTTTGACATCTGCAACTATTGTTTGGACTGAACTGAATAACAGAGACCTCTCTCTTATCAGAATGATTGATGTATATCTAAAAGACAAATAAAACTTGTTAAAATTACATATACATGAGCGTGTATTTCCAGACAGTGAAACTCAGCCTTTAAATGTTAAAACGTTTTGCCATAATTTCTCCCCCAGACATAAAACCACCTGTTATCATGTACGTAAAGTTTAAAAGGTCACATGATGACATCTGAACTGTTTCCATGGAGGATGAGGAAAATCCTGATGAAGACCATGAGCGGTAGTTAAAGGCTCTGGAAAAAGCTAGTGAGTGGATGAAGAATTAAGATTATCTGACATGGTTCTGAAATCTCACAGTCCACTTTATAAACAGGATTTCTGTACGCAATAACACAGATGGGCGATTTGTGCTTATTTCTGTTGTGATCTTCACTTGATTCAAACTTCTTTGTGTGGAGCCACAGTACTGGATGACAAGGAAACACAAAGTTAAGTTCACCCACACAAAGTGTCAAGGATCCATCTAATCTTTAACCCACCTTAGGAACCAGCTACACACACACACACACACACACACACACACACACACGGAGAGCACATGTGTATCACTGGCTGTGGCCTCAGTCAGAGCGAGGGAGACTTACTCGTGTGTGTTTGTAAGCAGGGTAACATGGCTGATGTAACTCTCTCGGGTGCTTGGGTTACATAGGTACACTCGAGGTGCTGCCACACACACACGTACACTTCTTTGAGAAACAGACATGAAAGCAGGAAAGAGGAGGATGGAGACAGTATTCGCACGTGTATTGACGGGTGCGGGGGAGTTAACCATGTGTGCTCATACAGTACAGTGTGCATACAGGCCAGCCAAGCGTGTGTGGCAGAGCTGTGTTAGTCTCAGAGCTGTCTGTCCACTCTGTGTATGAGCTCACATCTGACAGCTGCTCAACTCTTCTGAAATGTTCACATCGATTTTTTTTCCTCCACATGCATACTAAAGACTTCTTTATTTTAGACAGCAAAGACCTCATGTTGTGCTTTGACTTAGCAGAGCTGAGGTGAAATACATTTGTTTGGCTTTTAAGCTCGATTTAATTTGGCTGCCATTAGATATTCCAAAGCCGGTCCCTTGTGGCACTTCAGCTATAGTTGTTTCTCTGTGTTTATGTGTTTGTGAGCGGTGACTCTTGTGAGTGTGAGGAGTGCATCCCGGGACACAGTGAAGGGTAAAACCCCTTTAACTCACTTCACCCTTCTGTTGAGCTGGGAAACAGAATTTAATTTTAGGTCAGTTTAGTGCTCCTGTGATCACACCGGAGATTGGTTTGAAAAAGGCTGTTAATATAGAAGCAGCACTCACTTGTGTTCCTGTGTACATGCAATGTCTTTTGTGTGTGACCATCGGTTGTACATATGTAATGTGTTTTATCGTGCTTAGAGAAACGATTACAATGCAGAACCCTGGAGCCCTGCATAAATTCAGTATGCACTCATACATTAGCTGCTGGCTGTACTGTTTGACTGTACATCCACATAACAGGAGGCTGCGGTGGGACAGTGGCCAAGAGAGCTCTGCATATCGCATCTTAAGAAAACACATGCTGAAAGACAAATCATATTCAAACAGAGATAACATCTTCATCAATTTGACAACGCACATATTGTAAATACTCATAACATAAGCAGACAAACCGCTTACAAATACAACACAACAAAAATGATATATTATTTTAATATGGTGATCATATTCTGATATTGTTGCAGATATCTGCTGTTAACCTAACCTTTGCCTTTAGCTTATTATTAGCCTGCCAATACAAATAACTTTACAAAGTACACACAGTTAATTGTGCAACACTGGACTTCCATTATGCTGCCTGGTTGTAGTTTTAATTGTAACTAGGACTGCCACTAAATACTATTTTTCTATCGGTTAACTATTTTAACAGTTAGTTGATTAATATAAACAGCTCTTTTTTTCCTAAGAAAGCAAAATGACACTTAAGTTTGCGTAATGGTGACAAACTGTACATTAATGTATAAGTCACCATGGAACAAAAGTGAAAATCAGTTTTCCATATTAAACTGTGAGTTAAACTGAAAATATCAACATAATAAAAGTGAATGCAAAAGAGGGCTTTTTATTTAGGTTTGTCGTGCAGCTCAAAAAAGAAACCAAGTTTCTTTTAAAAAAGGGAAAAAGTCCATCGTGTAGATTAAACAAAGTGCAAAGTGGATAGTTCAGAGCTAAAATAACTTCTTTCCCCCCTATTGTGTAATTGTTCTCTTTCTTTGGTGGGAGCTTCAATTCAGTTCAGGTATTCAGCTGTATTAACATATATGTGAGCACAGAGAGCAGGAGAGAAGCAAACTGATGTCAAGTGCCTCCTGTGTGTTTTCTCTTCAGGTGTTCCTGTTTGAGGTGTTGAGGTGTCTGCCATGAAAACTCTCCCCTAGCAGGCTTTAAAGAGAGCAAACTAGGGCGTTCTAATGTCAGATTTGTCCAAGATGAAACGGAAGGATTTGTTCTCGTGCAGTCTTTTATATGAGCGGAATAGACAGCGCACATAGGTGCGCTACGTTTTTCCTGAGAAGACCACATTTCTCAGTGTAAATACCGCAGTATACCGACGTTATAAAAGTGCTGTTTTCCATCAGTGGGGTGCTGCTGGTGGGACATAATTGTAGCGGCTTTCAGTGTGCAACAGTGTGTGTGAAACGTCTCTGTGTCCTGGGACTCGTTCCAATACATCCGTGATCGGACCAGAGACGTCCTGGTGAAAAACAAATCACCGCTTGTGTGTCCCATTCATCGGTCTCGGTGGTCACGATAACCCCGCCTCCATCCCCTGATGTACTCGGTTCTTAGCTCTGGCTCAGCAAAGAGTTGGTGCCTGAAAAACACCAGTTTTGAGAACCTGGAGCCGGTGCTTCGGCAGTGGAAACACAAAGAACTGATGCTAAGTCAGGCACCGGCTCTGAAACAGCACAGTATCAGTTTGGTGGAAAAGAGGTATGTGTAGCTTCTCTTAGTCACTCTGATCTCACTCCCGCGACGAATAAAACGGCTTGAAGTTGATGAAAAATTACTCCAGATTAGGGCTGCAATGTCTAAGACAGAACTGTGACAGATGTGCACCAACCTTTGTTGATGTGAAAACATATTCCGCCACCCTTTGATTTCCCCGACAGCGTCATGACGCGTTTTGGAGAGAAAAGCCGGGCAGGTGAAGTCTGGCATCAGGTACGGCTTCACTGAGCCAGGTTTCAGTGAAGCAAAGGGTCATAGAACGAGTAAAGTCCTTACTGGATCCATTCAGGACGAGAAGCAGCTCGTTCATTTAGTTGGGCAGGGAGCAGAGGTTCTCCAGGTGAATGGATGGGATTGGTGTTCAGAGGTCACGCTTACGGATTTTAATGAGCGCGTTGGCCCGCTTGCCCTGTCTGTGTCTTCTCCACATCCCGGACAGAGCTGCTGCTCCTCCAACTAAAATCTCAATAAAACTCTCTGGACTTGAGCAACAAGCAGGAAATCTGTCCGTAGAGGTGTCTCTGATGTTGAGCAGCTCCTGTCTGCTGTCAGTTAACGGACTCAGATGACCAAACACAGAGAAATTAAAGAAAAACAAACTAATTCCCAGGGAGTGCAGTGCCGAGGCTGCCATCTGCGGCGCCATGTTACTCATTCTACAAACTGTTCTCAGTGTCAACATCATTTGTGACTGAGAAACAGAAAGTGAATGTTCAGATTTGACTCTATGATTCTGAGAGCCCTAATATAAAATGAGATGTACTCCTTATTTAGAGCGACTTGTTCACTGTAGTTGATGTTAATCCAGCTGGTAGCAGCATTACCTGCCACTGCTAGAATGTATTTATGCTCTGGGTGTTGTTGATATAGTTCATTACTTGAGTATAAACTGCGTTGGCATGTGTAACTAGAGACCTGCAGCAGTGATAGCAGCTACAGTCTGCTGACACACAGCTCCCTGCCTGCAGTAACCCCACAGCTGCTAATTGTTGTTGTTTAACATGCCTAGCATTAGCATGGGTCTCATCAACCTGACTGCCACCGCTAGCAGAGCCAGACTGGCAGCAGCTTTTTTTCTTTCTTGGACTGCAGTGAGGTTAGCTTGTTTGACTTTGCTGTTGCAGGTTGTCAGCAAAAACACACATATAAGTATATCTCAGTCCACAAGAAGAACACCTAGTGGCGGGACTCGGTACTACAACAAGAGTCCAATACACTTTCTGAGAGCATGACACTGGTCCTCTGCAACACCAGTTAAAGCTGCAGTAGGCAGACATCTGAAAATGGTCAGAAAGTCTACAAAAATCTGGTTTCCTCTCACACCACTTCAATCACAAAATGCGGAAAGATATGTTTGAAATTTTTGCCCAGTGAAAAATACTGCCTACCGCAGCTTTAACACATTTTTAATTAACTCAACTATCAATGGCAATTAAACATTTAATGATTAACCCCCCTAGTTGGAATGAATCCTTCATCTAAGCAGATTTGGCTTAATAGCTAATTATCAAGATGAAAAACATCCCAGACATAGTAATTTTTCATTACTATTGGAGTTTTTTTTTTTTTTTTTCTAAACTGTGTACTATGAGTTAATGCAACTGATGTGGTGTGTATAATTTATTAATTCCTTAACACACAGTCAGGATTTAAGAGACATGGTGCTGCTTCTGACCTGTTATTATATGAGTATACTGTATAATGTCAAACTTTAATGTCTTTACCTTCAGTACTCTTTGATTTCGAACATATTCCACATATGGATTGTCCAAGGATGCTGTAAATAGAGATACAGCATGGGCACAGGTGATTGACTGGTTTTGTTTTACACGATGGTCAAAAAAAGAACTGCACAAAGCCTACAAAGGAATTATGTATTTGCGCCCCTGAAACTCCACCATTAGACTTCATTTTGGAGGTCACAGCTGAGTCTTTGCATCTACCGCTGCATCACTGACTGTATCTGTTTGTAATGCAGTTTGCTGAAACGTGAGCATGTAGGTGCTATACTGTGGTAGTCCAGCAGCAGTAATGATTTCTACTGTGCTGAGTGGAAGCGCTCTATATTACAGCTGAGGCCATGGGAAATAGCTTTGTACCTCAGGTGGACGCAGGATCCCTGACTCAGCTGTTACCAGGAAACAATAGAGGCTGGATGTACTGTACTGTAAGCTGAGATGCTGCATTATTTTTCGTACATCTTACTACCCTACAGTACCCAGCATATGCTTTCAGTAGAGATTCCAGTTTAGTAAATCCCAAGCTTTTCTTACTTTTTCTGCCTAAAAGTGATCAGTGGGATTGTCAGTGGGAACAAACTACTTTGTTCGACTGAGTTAAAAAATAGATCTGAAAATGAGTCAGATGCTGCTAATGTGGAGCACTGTTTGAATATAAATGGTTTCATTGAGAAGTTGGATGTCATATGCGGCTGATATTTGGCGACAGAGGACACAGTCAACATCTATTAGAACAATGGGTGGTAGGAACATAAAAGTTAATTTAGTTTAATAAGACGTGTCACTCACCATTATCAAGATTTAAAGACTGATTCCGACTCCGACATGACATTTTATGTCACAAATAAGGATAATGGCGCATTATCTGATTTAGCAATCTGACAGATAGGCTACGTTCAGACTGCAGGACTCGTTCGTTCAAATTTCCAATTAAATACGACTTGTATGTGACCTCCTGTGTGAACTTCATACGACCCAAAAGTGTCCCGCATGTGCAGAAGAGGACACAACGACGTCACACGCAGCGAGCGTGCTCGGTTTTTGCAGAAGTAAACATGGATAGTAACGGTGAAATGTATCTGCCACTTCTGCGGCCTCGCTACCACCGATTGTGGAAACAGAACTGTGACCACTATCCTAGACTGGCATCAGCAGCCAAGTACTGCCTGTGCGTTCCGGCCACTTCCACCCCGTCGTAGAGCTCCCCCCGGGGTGGAAGTGCCCCTCTCCGACCATGCCGAATATTCAGATGTTCATCATTAATTGGATCTGTGTTGTTCAGACTGTCATAAAAAGACCAGATAAAGGTTGCATAGGGGCAAAAAAAAAAATCGGATTTGGATCACTTTAGCCTGCTGTCTGAACGTAGCCTTACTTACCTTTGACATCAACCGACGAGCCCGTGCACAATCGCACCGGTCAATTAGGCATGAAATCCCCTGCATAGTGTACTAACAATACACTAGTTATTATAACAACTATAAACAATAAATATTAACAACAAATGACCCTTCCAGCATCAAGCCCTCCTTGAATCTCGACCTCCGTATTGACAAACCGACAGCCTTGCTATCTGACATAAAAGAAGGTTTTACATTTAGTGTCGGATTATCAAGTCACAACTGTACATTAAAAGTTATTTACTAACAGCATGTGATCGCAAAGCAACCTGTCAATCATGACGAGGCTCCTTTATTAATAAGGATGACTGTAGAGGAATATGTGCAATAGAAATAGGAGTTATGACGTTTGAGTGTCATGCGATCCGACAATGCTTTTTCTGTTCAATCACTTTTATTGCGGGCTAAGTCCCAAATCTTATCATTGTTTTCCAGGCTTTGTTTCAGGGTGATCTGTAGCTGCCGTTAACGGAGCCTCAGCCACTGTTAAAGTAGTTAATATCCTTATTTGTGGTGATGGCTCTGCTTCTTGTTTAGTTTTTGCAAGCTGTGTTTCTGTTCGAGAGACGTGTCTGTCGGAGCAGATTCTTGAAGTTGATATTAGTTTAGGAAGATGTTACAGTACTCCAGATAGCATCCTAGCACCGCAAAATAAGTTCCAGCTCTTGTTAACAAGTACGAATTAATTACTAGACCCTTTTCTGTTTTCTTACAGGCACACTAGGATTCTTTGTGGAATACTGTTGTGTTCATTACAACTGCATCAATATGTGCTGCCTCACCTTCCAAACACAGCTCTGCTAATTCACCGAAGCCGCTCGGCTCTGCAAATGTGCTCTCTGTCTTTCAGTGTAAACGATACGTCACAGTGATTGGCCGTTACTGTCAGTCAGTTAGAGCCGTGAGTGGGACATTACTTGGGACCACAGAGTGACTGCAGTGAGAGAGAGCCCACTGCAGCAGAGCCAAAGAAGCACACTTAAAACTATTTTGCAATATTGAGTCAATACAAAAACTCATTCAGTAATCAAAAAAATGCCACATACCAGCCTCAATAATTGGCTGGGCCGATAATCGTTGATACCTGCTTTAAAGATGCCAATACCATTACGGACAGAGGCATAAAATGAACAGAAAACATTACATTTGGTAACATTTCAGGACTGAACATTTTGACGTTCTCAAATTCTGTGTACAGATTTATGTCTTTGAATTGCTTTTTTGGTGATTTGTTGCCACCACCTGTTTCACTGTCAGAGATTTTTTATTTTTCTTTAACAGAAAAGTCCTATTATATGAGTGTTATTTTAGTAGTGATATATACCTTTAAATTCTCAACTTTGTATTGGAATATGGAAGAGTTAATATTTAGATTTTAACTCATGTGGAAAGGATTCATTAAATCTTTTAAATCTGTTATACAGTGAATATTGAAATGAAGCTTGATTTTAAATTACATCACAAGTTAACTGATCTGCCAGCAAAGTGGTAGTGATATATATTTTCCCTAAATCGCTGAGTCCTAGTTGTTGTTGTCCACCATCACCAGTACCTACAGCATGTACAGTACCTTCACTATCACCAAATGATGGACCTCTGGCCGTATCCGGACCGAGTGATGGTTCTGTCCGGACCTGTGACCATTCTCTGATAAATTCACAAGAATAGGTTTTCATGGAGCATTTTTTCCAGCGGTCACGGCTATAGACAGCGGGCGCTACTCCGGTTAATATGGGAATAGCTCCACTCAGTTGAGCCAATCAAATCATTTGGTTACCGGCCAGCACACCACCACTGCCGCTGCCACTTTGCGCTTGCCTATACAGCAGAGCAGAGAGGAAGAGACCGTGATGACAGCATGGCTTGCTCCAAAAGAAGGAAAGTTAATGAGGAAAACCGCTGCTTTGAAGATGAGTGGACGGAGAAATGTATGTTCATTCTTCTGTCAGGCAGTTCACAACCAGTGTGCCTCATATGCTCTGACAACGTGGCGTTAATTAAAAGTAGCAACATGAACTGCCACTATGAAACAAAGCACAGCTCTTTTGAGCAAAGTCATCCCCTGAAGTCCGAGCTGAGGGCAAAATAACCAAGCTGCAAGCCCTGTATGACAGGTCTATCTGACTCATCACCACATTTACAGCCCAGCAACGTGCAGACAAAACCTTTTATTTGTTTGTTTTCTGAGAACGTTGACTTTTTTACTTGAAGTGGAGGCCTTCAGTTCTTTAGGCTGGGACCGCTTTAATTTAAGAAATAAAAGGGTTATTCAGCTCTGTTTGCACTTTTTAAAATTAATTTTATTCTGAGGTTTTGTTTTCCGTAATCTGAAATAAAGGCCTCTATTTTTTTTTATTTTTTTTTGCCTGGGACTACTTATATATATGGTAAATGAGCTAACTGTGCACTCAGTTAAACATATCCTGCACTGAAAATTGACAATAAGTTATTGTTGAAACCATGAAAATGTGGCCATAGGGGAAGGCTATAAGACACAAACTGGACTTTGGTTCAGATCTTTTAATAACTGGACCTCAGTGACTTTTAATTGAATACCCCTGATCTAGAGTATCAAAGCAAAACAAGAACCAGCACATTTTCTGAATTTTAGCATTCGTTAGTTATGTGTTCTTGTGACATCACTAGTATCATGCATCTCTACATGTTTCTAACGTAGCACGTTGCGCATGCTGCAAACAAATCTGGCTTAGTGCTTTAAAGACTCAGGCAGTTGATTGACTGGTGGATTAACAGAGAATTACTGAACAACAACTGTTTAGCATGTAGAGTAACGTAAATGTCAGGGTTTAACAGGCTGAGAACATATGATGGACTTTTTCCCATCGCATAAATGACACAGTAAAACGATTAGTGAATAATAGAATGCAAAGATTAAGAAAAAATAAACACTCCTGCTTTTGCTTCTTAAACAGTTCTTTAATCACTCATTGCTCTCTGCAACTCGTTGTTTCAGCCAATTGGCATCAACGCCCTATTACACTTGGACTTGCTCTATGGCGCTTATCCAGATTGTTTTCTCCTGACTGGGTCCTTGCTTGCTCTCAGATGTACGTTGCGTTAGATAAACGCGTCTGCGAAATGAAATTGTGGAATTGTAGAATTCTCATTTTTATTCTCAGTGTTTGTACAACCAGTGACTTCCCACTGCTCTTCCACGAACCCAGCCTCATCTTGTGACTCAGCTTCATCCATCTCCCCCGCCTCTCTTTCATTCTACTTTCATTTCCTTGCTGCTAACATCTGTCGGCCTGCACCTCTGAACCATACCAGCAGCATGTAATACCAATTCTTAAAAGACCTCTTGTTGGGGCCCTGCACGCAGTCAGTGTAAATCTTCATTAAGCGGTCTCCATCAAGGACCAGCACCTTTACAAATTGAGGTCATTAACTTCAATGGTCTCTCTGCACTGCAGCCTTGGTGCACTAAATAATTGAATAGGCGCTGTGTGATTTTCCCCATTTATAGAAGTGCTGCTAGTATCAATACATGCTGCTTCCAGAGCTAATGTGACCCTCAGCTGCCTGCTCGTGCTTTAAGTGAGGTGTGTCTGTTTTGGAGACACGTGCAGCCTAAAAAAATTTAATATACACAAGAGATGTGCATTTTTTGATACAGAATGGCATAATGTCATGTTAAAAGTAATTAAATCTAAAACGCACACAAGTGTTGTACTGCACTATAAAGGTACTTGTTCGTAATTTGATATCTATTTTCTTCAATATATCATTAATTTCTTCAAGATTTTATACTATAAAGATAAGAGGAGATGATAAGGTTTAATGCACTCATAAATAATTACAGTCACAAGAAGTCAGAATCTGAGGCTGCTCTGCAAAGTTGTGCTACTTAGCTTTTGGCACCACAAGTTTATTTGACATTATTTGGCAAACTAAGAGCACAACTAACCCATAGTCAGCTGGCTAGGCAACTACTGGTTACTACCTTCCTTTGATGTCCTTGTCCGTTTAAGTTATACGCCAAGAGGAAGTAATTAAACATTTGCTTTTAGAGGACACACAACATTTTCAAAGAAACTTTGGCTTATTCTTAGATTGATAACAACACTTCATCTTTTCACATGTCATACTAAGCTAATACCAAAATCTGTCTACCTGGTACCATCTACCAAAACTTTCATATTGTCCCTACTATGTTTGTGTTGACTTGAACAAACAAGAGTTTCTCCAATGATTTTGTGTTAAGTTTTTATTCTTGGAAATAACGGAAATGATTGCATTCTTCTCGTCTTGGTAAGTGCTCACGTCTTTTAACCTTATATGTCTAAAGTCTCTGATAGGGGTGCAGTAAATAATTGATGTTGCCGAAAAATTCGATGACCAAATTAGCTACCAATTAGGGTAATGATTAGCTGATGACTTTTGCACTTAAGCAGAATGTTGTGACAGGAAGTCATCACCTTACTGGAGAGAAGTGTGTCTCTACCTAATGTGAGTCACTGCCTGGTGTGATTATAAAACAGCGTGAACACCTTCCCATAGTCTAGGGACATGCTGCAAGTGGACCACATTCATTGCTGATCTCAGCACTGGAGAACTGAATGAAAACTGGATGAACCAAAAAACATAACTACAATGTCTGCCAGTTCCTAGTCATTGGGGAAAACTATAGTTACAGTAGAGTTGGAAACAGTTGATGACTGAAAGGCTCACCAACATTCAACAGATAGTAGCCAGTGAGCACCTTGCCCTCAGTAAGTTACTATAGAAATGATTAGCTTCTACCTTAATACTGTCACCAATCTATGGCTGGCCCACACTGGCCCTGGGTTAGAAAGGACAGTTAGCCACAGTGGTGCACTGATCATTGCACTGTCAACAATTCCTTTACATTATTACCAGCTCTCTCTGTATGCCTGTCGTTCTGGTGGGCATGAGAGCGTGCTGCTTGTGGTCCAGGTCTCCAGCATCATATAATAAATCTGGGTATTGGATATTTCAGTGTCATAGCAATTGACTTAAATCACACAAACAAACAAAAAAATCCACAAAGGCTATATTACAAAAGCACACAATGAGTACCAAACTGTCTTTGTTGTTAGTCAGCACATCACTAAAACAACCTCAGGCTAAATTTAAAAGCTGAATATGAACGTTTTTGTCATTCTGCCATTTAGAATCTGAATAGTCAAATATCCATCCATGGTCTATACACCACTTACAACATGCAAGCTCCACACAGAAATACCCAATGCTGAGGTTTTCCAGATCTTGTACCTGTGAGGCAACAGGGCTAACCACTGCCCCACCATGCTGCCCATAGTTGATTATTTATTCTAATAATCAACAGATTTTTCAACTATTAAAATGGTCAGTTAGTTAGCGCTCTAGTCTCCAAGGTTAAGGCCAGATATCACTTTGACAATAACAGGGTTACTTTCTCAGACTTTATATATATAAGACATTATATAGCTGTTTTCATTGGTACAGTGGTGCACCTCATGACTAGTAAACTTGCATGCATTAATTTTCAGTGGTCCCTTAAAAGAAGCATACTTTTTGGTTGCATTTATTTTACTGTGGAGAACTGGTTTGAGAAATACTCTTGTGATGTCTTCTTTTTGTGGTGGAGCTGTTCTGTTAAGGCCAGCTGGTGTGGCTGCCGGCCCAGAGTGGATATGTGCTGAATCAGATGGGAAGAATTAGTGTGCAAAACTCATTAGGCTCTGTACATAGCCAGAGCCCAAAGCAGGCCCCTGTACAAATGACTGCTGGTTTGGGATAAAGTCTTTGTTCTTGCAGAGGAGGAGAACAGAAGATTCTCCTCGCTTCATTAGGAGTCCAACATCTCTCTCGATTGAAGCATGCACATACACACACAAACACTTGCACATTGCATGAGCAAGCCTAAACACGTGCACGCAGACATACGCACAGAAATACACGTAAATACATGAAAACATTTCCATACACATGTAGCCACATGCAGGCTAATGTACACACACTTCTACACTGGTGTGCTAATCAGCCGTATGCAGACACACCTACACTCAAATGTGGATTCCTTGGGGGATGCGATGGGATGTCGAGGTGATGTATCGATGTCCAGGGTGCTCATTAGATGGCTGAGGATGTGTTGCGACTCCCTACTCTCTGCTCCTCCTGAGCCATCGTGTTCAGGCTGAGAAATGACTCGACTGATATCAGTGCAGGATGAGACACACCTGTGAGGAGTTGTTTATCGACTGGTAAACATTAATTTCCAGATACATTTACAGGCTGGGGTCTGGTAAGATTTCGTAAAGGGACTGAGTGATATCATGCGAGCCTTGCCAGCATACTATAGCTGACAGACAACACCTGGTGCGCTGCAAAAACATTCTGGGTGGGACATGCTATTATCCTGTATTTATCTGAGGCTGTAGGCATTGTGTTTTCAGGTTGTCCATTCGTCCATCCTTTTCTTGTAAAAGCAATATCCCCTAAATACCTGAAACAGGGCTCCAGACGAGCTTTTCTGCTGGTAGTAGTGGTGATAAAAACTTTCTCTGTCAGTTACACCAGCACATGTCACATCGCTAGCATCCCTCCCAACCATAGACTGTATAAAAGATGGACGTAGCAACCGGCCCTGAAAAATGAAGCCAACCCGGAAGTGTCAAAAACCTCC
>NW_007577948.1:570184-584814 GCF_000690725.1 Stegastes partitus | reverse complement strand
TGTGAAGAAGAACATGTGATCATTTTAACTCACACACTGTCGAAAAGAAGTCACATGAAAACGAACATCAGGATTACTCAAGGATGAACGGATTAGATTTTGGTGAAAGTATAACATCATATAATACACTTTTGACTATAACTCAAGAATTCACACACTAATTATGACAACATTCCATACAAATGTCAAATGGGCTTAAATAATGACATCATGACTTTTTAAATCGAAAAAAGTCAAAGATCAACTCTGGACAGACATGGATGCAAACTGCAACTTGCCTCTTTGGGACATGTATACCACCACAGCACGATGATTTAAACCTTTGCCTTATCTTTATTTTAGTAGTCATGAGCCATGAAAATAAAGAAATAAATAAAATCCTATCGAAGTTTGACAAGATTGTGACAGATTTATCTATCAACTCATTTTCATCGGCAGTACCTGACCAGGTATACACAGAACAATCACTAAAAGGTAACTCTTATGTAGAGTATGTCAGAACTATGCTTTGTAGTTCTGTTGCACTCGTTGATTTAGGAGCACCACCTCGGTTTACTGAGGAATTATTTTGAATGAAATCTTAGAGACTTTATAGCTCTGATTAAATTGACCTCAGTTCCCACAAAAAGAAAGACACGAAACCGTGAACTGCTCTAAATAAGAAAAGTTTATTCTATTCTACTGTTATAATACACGTGAACCATAAACAATGAAATCGGAGTGTGTGTAGTGGACGTGTTATCAGCTTATCCAGTCAAATAATGAGGACTATAGTGAGAGCAGGATGGTTAATAAACGATCTGGTAGTGATTAATAATTTGTTTTATGATCGCTAAGCGTGTGAGCTGTTAAATAGTTACACCACTAACCTGATCAGGAGCAGATCGAGAGGTTGGCTTTGCCTACTTTGTGCAGCGCTGATGGAACGGAGTCTCCTTTGACTGGAACAGTTGTTTTATGAACCGGCACTTTCTCCACAACAAATCCAGGCTGTCTCCCTCTGAAGCGTCGTGAAGTTACGAGTTCTGCCGTGGAGCCCTCAGAAACACAGTGTTGGAGGCCCGTCAGCAGACTCCCAGCACTGGCACACAGTGATGAATCTGTCAGTAGACAGCCAGCGTCCAGCGTGCGGGGTTGTGTGCTCCTCAGGTTGATGAATAAAGTGATTTTACTATTAACGGTGGCTCTCGTTGTGCTTTTAGCCACGTTTGGTGTTAGCTAAAACACACACACAATTGAAAGGTTTTGGAAAACTGAGAGCAAAGACGCAGTGTAATTGATCTGTTACAAAAATGTAATTTCTACTGATTCTTGTCAGTTTGGTCTGACAGAATCAAGTGTGTAAATTAGACTTAAATGAACATGAGCACTATCTTAATAAAACCAGGTCAAAACTAAAACTAAGAACTACAAAAATGAAAATATATAGAAAGTCGAAAGAAAAACATGGACAAAGAAATGGAACGAGAGAGTAAGAAACAAAGGAAAACGATGGAGAAGACAAGAAGAAGCAAGCGGGGGGAGTGAGAGCAGAGGGGCAAGAGGAAAGAGGCAAGAGGGACTGGACAAAAGAAGTTTCCTACTTTTATTGTCCTCGGTCACAGGGGACATGTATTGACAGCGTGGAGAGGATTTTGCCGCGACTTCTGGTAACTTAACCCGCCTCTCTTTGTTAGGAAGAGGAGAGAAGGCGGCATTTCTTAACTTAAATTAGGAAAATGTACTATACACATGAACGCGATAAATCCGTCTCTCACCATGAGCCATGAACATGAAATAACAGAACAGTGACTTGCATCATGAAGAATAGCCTAGGCTATGCAACAAAAACAAGAATGTGATATAAACTGTTGCATATGAGGAATGTGTGTCAGCATATGGAAACTTAGCACCTGGGATGAGGCATTGATTCCCACATGACTGATTATACCTGTGATTAAACATCGGTGGTAACATGAGTTTTAATGGTGATGTAGTTCCGACCTCACCGGACCATTTACTGCCGCTCCCCGACAGAAGCATGACTATTTCTGTAAAAAGTTATCTTGGTCCTCATACCACCTACAGATGTGATTTTTGGATAGGTGATACAAAGACTTCTGATTGAGATCAATGAAGTTATAAACACACCAAACAGATATTGGTTATTTAGCCTGTGTGCATATAAAGATATACAGATTCTCTCATTGGTATGTAGCCCCAGTTTTACGACTGATCCTTCTCAGCTTCCCCCCCTCTGCTTGCTGGAGGAGAGTATCCATAGAAAGAAGAAGCAGGACTGTTTACACCTCAATGAGAGTCACTGTGTCTTTGAAGTTGTTGTTTCCAAAGTGTTAGTGTCCCATTTGTTGTTTCATGCCTCTGCAGGAGGCATAAGCATCCATGCTGTAAAAAAATGTATGCATCACCATTTTTCCAGTGGAGTACCAACAGCGAAGTTGATCCCAACAGGCTTCTGCTGTAATTCTCTTTTGTGACATTAATGGTGGTTCTTCCTGAGAACGAGGAGGTTTCCCCGTTCTGCACAGTGTCCAAGGTGGCAGTTTTATGATGGGAGTAGATCCAGAATTTTAACAAAAACAACACTTGTTACCTGGTGTGTCCCCTTGCTTGGCATTCCAGAGAAAGTCAAGCAGTGTCTGCTACACTTACATGAACGTAACATTTAAACTAACCAGCCAGGAGTTTCTCATCGTATCCTACGGTCTTGCAAGTCTGTGGTCGTTGCCTGCATTTGCATGATGTCAGAGCAAGTAGGGTTCAAGTCAGTCCATGACTCTGCATACACAGAGAAAGGGTNCAAGATGTCAACCAGGAAGTAGCAAAACCCTGGCTTCATTTTCTCAGTGCAGAAACCAACGGGTGACGTCACGGTAGCTACGTCCATCTTTTATACAATCTATGCTCCCAACCTTCCCTTTTTTTTTGGTACAGCATAGCATTCAACCTTGCATGCTAAAGAGTTGTGTTTTTGCATAACTCTAGTTTTGTTTTGGTGTAAAGATTGACAGTGATTTGACACTTAGTATTTGCAAAGTATTTAAACTTGAAAATACCATTTTTTTTTCCCCCTGAGGTTGTCTGATACCACTGCTAACCTGGGTACAGGCTAAACACCTCACATGGTGAACATTTGCTTATTGATAGATACTACAATATAGCAGTGTTCCCTAAATCCATCACATGTAGGCTCAGGTAGATGCTGCACAGTCAGTTGCAGAGAAACCTCGAATCTTAGTTTACTTACTGCTGCACAGTACCTCAGAAAGGTGTGTGACCGAAAATTAGTTTGAAAAGAGTGGAATCAGGCATTTTAATATCAGCTTTACCCAAGTTTAAACTCGGTAATTTCATCAACATTGGCCGTTTTCTGTATGCTCAGACTTGTAAATGTCAATATCGTAGTGGATCATGTTCATTTAATTGCGAGAAGTCAAATCCTGATCGTTGTTAATTTGTTTTCGTTTATTTTGCAGCCCGAGCACGGCCATTTTGATTGAATGCAGCACTTTTTCTTCTTACAGGCTCAATCAGTGTCTCGCTGCCAGCGCCTGCTCTCTTCCCATCAGGTGTGTTTGAGTCAGACCTCTTCTTGTCCACCAGCCTCCGCTTCTCTCTCCTCATTTTGTTTTCGAAGTAATCCGCTGTAGCCCACATCTTTAGAACACAATTATTGCTTAATGGATTGTTCAGTGAGTCACACAGGAGGAGAGTGAGTAAGTCAGTGATGTAAAAAAAAGTAGTATTTGCAACCGTAATGGCTGACACAGTAGCTTCCGTGCCAGCCGGAGAAGCACCAAATCAGCCAAGGTCATCATGCACTCGTGTGAAGAAGAACATGTGATCATTTTAACTCACACACTGTCAAAAAGCAGTCACATGAAAACGAACATCAGGATTACTCAAGGATGAACTGATTAGATTTTGGTGAAAGTATAACGTCATATAATACACTTTTGACCATAACCAAGAACTTTTGACCAAGAACTTCAGTACACTACAGATTTTCTCACTGGTATGCAGCCCCAGTTTTACGACTGATCCTTATCAGCTTCCCCCCCTCTGCTTGCTGGGGGAGAGTATCCATAGAAAGAAAAAGCAGGACTGTTCACACCTCAATGAGAGTCACTATGCCTTTGAAGTTGTTTCCAAAGTGTTAGTGTCCCATTTGTTGTTTCATGCCTCTGCAGGAGGTATGAGCGTCCATGCCGTAAGAAAATATATGCGTCACCATTTTTCCAGTGGAGTACCAACAGCGAAGTTGATCCCAACAGGCTCCTTCTCTTTTGTGACATTCATGGTGGTTCTTCCTGAGAACGAGGGGGTTTCCCTGTTCTGTACAGTGTCCAAGGTGGCAGTTTTATGATGGGAGTAGATCCAGAATTTTAACAAAAACAACGCTTGTTACCTGGTGTGCCCCCTTACTTGCCATTTAAGAAAGTCAAGCGGTGTCTGCTTACACTTACATGAACATAACATTTAAAGTAATCAGCCAAGAGTTTCTCATCATATCCTAAAGTCTTGCAAGTCTGTGGTCGTTGCCTGCATTTGCATGATGTCAGAGCAAGTAGGGTTCAAGTCAGTCCATGACTCTGCATACACAGAGAAAGGGTTCAAATGTGGTCAGATCTGTAGCTGTGCAGCAGTAGCATTCACATGGGATCCCAGCTGTCTAATCTTTAAGCATTGAAATGGAAATGAATCCTGCATCTGTAACAGCACAAGCACAGCAGCTCTATAAACAAAGCCATAATGAGAGGGTCATCTGTGTACTGTCAGTCACTCAACTGCAATGTATGAACTAAAGAAATCATTCACCAGTCATGGTTTACTATTAACATTAAAGACACACATTAGATTCCAGTTTGACGCTAAAGCAGCACAAGTTCACGTTATGCACTGGTGCACACACACACACACACTGAAAATCACACCCATTTCAGTCTGGGGAAGACAAATTCAATTAGACCAGCACTGGCTAAATGGGCTTATCTGAACAGTACAAGCTTGTTACATGAGGCCCTTAAGCCCTGTGTGTGTCTGTCCATGCGTGTGTGTGTGTGTGCATCAGTGCATAACATGAACTTGTGCTGCTTTGGTGTCAAATTGGAATGTAATGTGTGTCCCCCAGAGATCCTGACAGTAGGATGGAGGGATGAAGCTGGCAGTGCAGCTCTGTGTTCGTCCATCTGCACGCGAACATTTTCCAATCTATGCTCACTCATCCTCCCTCCTTCTGCCATTTCCTCTCCTTCTCTATAAATCAGCTCCTTTTCTTTTTATTCCCTGTAACTCTCATTATGAAGGTCCAGCTTCTGACTTTCTGAATACCCCCTTTCCATCTGTTTGGCAGCTGGCCAACTCGTAAGTTTTAAATTAAGATTTCTTGTTATGTGCTACTACCCTGTTATACAATCCAGCAGGCTGTACTGCAATCATATAAAGTATATGTGCAGTCTGTGGATTTTATGTTCCAAAAATCATGTATGACATGTTTAGTGGTTTCACGCTGCACTGCAGTTCCCAGTTTTGTTACATTAGTCTTTTTCTGAAACTGTAGGTCCAGACAGTGTTATGAATGAGGCTTTACCTTGGGGCAGAAAAGTGCTCTAGTTAACCTATTTGACCTTGGCAAACACAGTTAGCTGTGGCTTTGGATGGGAAGCCAGTGAGGGATCATAACCTTGTTGTTGCACTAGGAATTCTTGCTGGTTGGGTTTACTCTCGTCTCAGAACTGAGACCCGACCTGGTGCCTGAGTTGGACCAGGTCCAACTTGTACTCTTGTCTATTTGGGTCGGGTAGGGGCATGTTTTACTGCCGTTGTTCCAGGACTGTAGGTCAATATGTTCAGTGCCTAATGGATCCGAGTGCATGGTATCACGTTGTTTCATTTTACAGTAGCTCTTATTGTTGGTGAATAAGTTTAAATGGTTATATGCATTTGTATTTAAAAGCTTAATATGGACAAAGTCTTTCATTTTGTACGACTTCACATTGGCTCTTAGAGCATCATTTTTATGATATTGCTGCTCTTGCCCACTGTGACTGCATATTAACCCCATAAGTCCCAGGCCTTTACTAATTTTTGTTATTTTTCACCTGAAAAAACACCTAAATTCAGTCACTAACCTTGAGCTTTTGGATAAGGGGCACCTGGTATACAGCATAATAAGTCTGTGTTTCCATCACAGGGACTGAGTGTGATCTGAAAAACTAAAGGAAAAACTGACATTGTTGCCTCCTCCTTTACAAAAAGATCAATGAAAAGTATAGTTTTCTAACAATGAGTCAGTGACACAGGTGTTATTGAGCCTTTTCCAAAGATAATCAACTGCAACTCAACTAAATTTGATGCAACAGAACTAAAGCACAACTGTGGCTGTGATCCTCCTGGACTCAGAATTAACTGATAGTACATTATGCTGCTGCGGATGTTTTTATTCTCTCCCTGGGTGTGTTTGGATCGACCGCATTGATCATTCATGGATCTGTCTGAGTCAGGTCTGGCTGTGCTTGGCTCTGCCTCCATCTCTTTCCTAAAAATGATGGATGAACTTGAGATGTGTTCCAAAAGTTTTCCCTGTTAACACCGTGGGTGGTGGAACTGAGGGGACGCTGCGTCATAAAAGTGCATGGAGGTAATTGTGATATAATATTTAAACTAAGAATATCTCTTCAGAACCTTTTTTTTACAAAAAAAATGAAGGAAATGCCTCAAATGTTCTTAAATCATTTTTGCTCATGCTCCTTAATGAGGCATCATGTTAGCATAGTGGATGAAGGGTACACCACTTTTTGGTAATATTTCTGTATAAAGCTCTTTGTAACACAGTCCTATATAAAGAAAGCTGTAGTTATTATTACGATTATGATGCTTAAAAACAACCCTGACTGTACCTTGGATGGATCATTGAGAAAGCAGGTCCCTGGGCCTCAGTATTATAGATCCCCAACAATGAATGCAAGAGTGTTTTTTGTTTTAAAAAAATTGTTTTGAGTCTCTTTGTGGTCTTTTGTATCCCTTTGTGGCCACTTTGTTTCTTTCTGTGAATATTTTGAATATTTCTTGTATTGTTTTTGCATCTCTTCATGGTCATTTTGTATCTCTTTTTGTTGGTGTCTTTCTGTATCCATCTTTTGGCTTTCTGGGAACCTTTGGTTTCTCTTTATGGTAACTTTGTGTCTTTCTGTGATCATTTTGAGTCTTCTTGCACACACCTTGCATCTGTTTAGTAATTTAGCATCTATCTGTGATCATTTGAGTGTTTTTTGTTTTTTTATCCATGTTGTATACCTCAATGGTCTTTTAATGTATTTCTGTAAACATTGTGTGTCTCTGTATGTTCATTTTGTGTCTTTCTGTGATCATTTTGAGACTTTGTGTATCAATGTTTTATGATCATGAAATGATGTGGAATTTATTTAGCTTTAACCTTCACTCCCACCATTGTTCAATACTTATTCTAAGTCTTGCCTTTTCTGGACACCTCTCTTATTTATTTTTTGCCATCAACACAGTTTCCAAGACACTGCAATAGGTTTCTGAGAAGTCCCTGATTTCTGTGAATATTTGTTGAAAAAGTTGTGCTTATGAAAGCCTAGTTCTCCAAAGCATGACAGCATTAGATTTTTGGTCTTTTTCTGCCAGTGTTACTGGTTTGATTCCCATAAAGCTGTGTAGCTATTAGTCCAAAAGCAGGTGAAGTGAGATCACCCAGAGGTTCTGATTTATTTGGAAATGTTGGTTATTGCACTACATCCTCCTATCTAAAATTACAGCAGAATGGCTTAGAGGATTTGCGGCTCTTACATCACACCCGGCCAGTATCAGTTTGACAGGCGATTTAGGAAATGAGAAAGGCCTCTTTTGTCATCATTAATCTGTTAATGGAACAAGAGTTTAACACACTGAATCCTCTATGATGGCCTATTTTGATTACCTTTACTGCTAAGAGTAAAGTCCCACACAAATGAGCTGTTTCCATTCACACGTAAAACATGCAATTTCACTAAATGTTGTTCAAAAGTCCTGGATATGTATTCTGTGTGTTACATGTGTGTGTAAGAGTGCATACAGCAACAGATGGCCTGAATGCATGTTTGCGTTGTTTCCTACATTGTGTGTTACTGTGTGTGTGTGTGTGTGTGTGTGTGTGTCCCATAAATGCTAAAGGAGCAAGTGAAAACACAGCAGTTTTTGTTGGGCTCAGCTGGCCTAAGCTCACATTACTGTGCATAGGCGGAAAGTATCTTCATAGCGAGTTCTCAGTACACACACACACACACACACACACACACACACACACACACACCCATCTAGTTACTGTCAAGGGAGCACGTAATATATTACACTGCTGCTTCTATTAATAAACATAAGCCACATACTTGTGGATACCTGCAGCTTTTGGACTGTCACGAAAATAAATGTGAGCACAAGCGCATGCAGAGATGCTCTGACCACCTAAACTATTTAAGCAGATCTTGGGGGTGCTTAAAATGTCACATGTAACGTATTAGCATCGCTGAGTAATTTCCATATTAGGTTGGGAGTTATTAGCATAAACAGCTGGGCAGCTATCGTAATAAGGGAGGGAGGTGGGAGTGTTTGTGCAGGCTGCCTCGTTAAGCTTTAAAGGGTCAGTTCACACAGCTCACAGAGGAGGGGAGTTTGTAGTTACAGTTTATAGGAGCATAAACTCTTTTTTTAATTTTTATTTCACAAAGCAAACCTATTGTGCAGGGATATGCCACTATTTAAGCCTACTGATAGGCCAGGGGTGGTATATGAGAAACAGGCACTTACATTCCTTCATTTAGTCACTACTAATCCTAAACTAGTCACTAGTACACCTTGGCTAGTCACTGGCTTCCATGGGCTAAAGATTAGCATTCTAGAAGAAGAATAGTTGTCACTAGTATTCCTTGTGTAGACACTAACATTCCCTGGTTAACTATTAGTATTCATAGACCAGTTATTAGTGTTGCTGGGCTAGTGACTACTACTTCTTGGCTAGACAATAGCATTACTAGCCTAATGACTAGCAATGCTAGATCAGTCCCTAGTATTCCTTAGCTAGCAACTAGTATTCCTAGATCAGTCATTGGTATCCCTTGGCTAGTGACTAGTATTCCAAGGGTAATCAGTAGCATCACTCGGCTAATGACTAGCATTCTTAGACTAGTCCCTAGTATTCCTTTTGCTAGCAATTAGTGTTCCTAAACGAGCCACTAGTATTCTTCAGCTAGTTGCTAGCATTCATAGAATATTTGCCGTTATACCTCGACTAGGAACTAGCATTTCTAGACAAGTCACTAGCATCCTCAGGCTCGCAACTGGTGTACTAAAGTCACTTTCTTTGGCTAGTAATTAGCATCCTTGGCTAGCAACCACCATTCCTAGGTTATTGACTAGCATAGTAGTAATGGTGGTAATTCAAAATGGTGCATCATATAGTCTGTGCAGCGCTGTCTCGTCTAAAAAATACATGGAAAATGCAGGAAAAGTAATAAACAATGAACCTATCATTGCCCTTTTTAATAAAATTCTTACATCAAGAATACTGGCTGACATATTTCTGTTGGATTTTTTTACTCTCTAATATCTGCTTCTGACCCAAAAATCCAGTGGCAGTCTCGACTGTAAATGAAAAATACTTTATTTATCGCAGAAGGGAAATTCAATAGAGTAAATAAATAGTAATAAATAAATAATAAATAAATAGTAAACACACTTAATATCAGTGGAGGTGCCTAATTTTTTGACTCAACTTCGCAGGTTTCTGTCTAGTTACTTCTGAAACCATACATTTTGGGCACTATGTGTTAAAAAGGCTATATCTCAGATTCTTTATATATTTATGTAAACTTCAAATTAAATTCAAGACTTGGCTCTTTAATGTAATATTCACTACTTTCCTTCAAACTGAGCAAAGAACAAAGCATGTGTAGCTTACAGCCTGGATGGTATGCTTTTTCGTAGCATGTTAATACAGTGGATAGCACATTCATGGGGCTTTGTTCTCTGTATTCAGTGTCCCTAAATCTGAGAAAATGCCAAGACACATATCTGATACAAGAGGTTCCATATTTCTCATTATTGTCCATTCTTGCAAAGACATTGAGGCAGATGTTTTCATTAATGTGACTAGAGCCTTCAGTGCACAACAGCCTGTCTTTGAAACAGGCAGTTTGTTGTTTCTCTGCTTTGGTTTTCATCACTGCTAAGCTATATGTTCCGTGTAGTATATTTATAAGAAGGACATGGTCTCAAAATGATGGGAACATAGGTGTATAAACCCCTACTGTTGGTCACAAAATAATAATCATAAGAAAAACCCTACATATTACTGATACAATGATTCTGTTGCTGATGTTCCTCTGATGTGTTTCTGCCTCTGCATCAGGGTTTAGCTGTATGATGAGTAACCATCATTAAGGCTTTAGTGGGTTGAAGAATATAGATCACAATGCTAAATCCCTTAATAATCAAATAATTCTAATTCACCAGCAATGGGATTTAATTTAAGTGCCTCTGAGAGAGCAGGTCCCCCTGCCATCATAAAAGTGATTGCTCTAAATCATGTTGTAATGACAGACATGGACTATGTCCTTTAGAAAATGATGGCTCACACAAAGCACTGGCTAAATGTGGCTATCTTTTACTATCCAACATAAAACAACATTGTTATGTCTCATTCAGGGGTTGGGTCCTGTGAAGTCCAGAATAGACTGTTTACAGACAGGCGAACAAAGCGTGTCTTCATTCAAAGACTTTACAAAATGTAGCCTACTTAACTTTATTTATTTATATAGCACATTTAAACACAACCAAGCCTAGAAATAGAGACTTGTTTTGTCTGACTTTGGAGAATACATCCTTACTGTAAAAATAGTTTTGCTAAGCACCGAGGTGTTTCCAACCCTGAAAAGGTGGAAATAGAATGTGACCACATGGTATTTCCAAAGGTAGGTATTGTAAATCTAAAGTTATTCGTACATTGTTACTGGAAAATATGAGTTACATTGATGTATTTCCCATTTCTCCTTTAGACTGCTGACAGTCCATCAGCTGTTGAAGTTAACATTCAGAAGTATAACATACTAGTGTTTTTGTTGGGATGTTGTAAGGTGTTCAAGATGCTGCATTGTGCCGTTGTTAATTGTGATGTGTAAATGTGAATGAAGAGCTCTAATGTTGTTTGATGTCTTTTTTATTTTCAGTCCCCACATCTTTCAGGTTGGGCTATTTTTGTGCTGATATCATTAATGTGGACCTTGAGTTAGGTTCTGTGAAAGTCCCACTCCTTCACCAATCCTAGAGAATGTAGCCCCTGTAGTGGGAAACTGCTTGTATGTTGGGAAACATTCTAGACTCCATCCCTGCCCTGTCAACCATGTGCTGAGCACACTACTACGGTAAATGTGACCTTGTATAACACCTTATGACCTCAGGAGTTCTGCAAAGCCCTTCACAGTGTATCATTGGGTACCTGTCATAGAGAACAACTTTGACTTCAGTGTCTTGTCCAATTCACAGGTCAGAGGTTGAACTGCTAAGTTTGCAATTAGTGGACAACCCGTTCTAATATCTGAGCTTACATAATGGGACAGATATAGATTCCACTTTGGGGCAATGAGTTCATAGAGCGAAGTACTAATGTGGTAAAATGGCTTCACCCTAAGACTACCCAGAATAGTGGTACTGGTGATCCATAACATTATATCTCCCCAGTTTTCCATCAGGATGTCTGACTTTGTTTCTATGTTCTTTGCAGTAACAATCTATGGCAGGACAAACCAAACAATGGTCTACTGCTAATTAAAGTCTTTACAAAACACTGAAGGGGGTGGAATCATAGACTGTATTGAAATGATGGAGGTAGCTTTCAGGTCTAACAAGTGAAGGTATCATGTGTAGCCTGGTGAAGTTAACCCTGCACAGGACACAGAAATAGATTTTGGGGTTCTTTATTCTGAACAAATTAATTGGAGGTTGCTCAATGGATAAAATAAATAAATCATTAACAAAAGAAATTGTAACATTTAACAAAGCCAGAAGGTAGTCCTCAAAATTCAATATATGATAGCTCGTTTATTGTATCCTTGTCCTGTAGCACAGACCAGCTGCACTTTAAACCAAACTGTGCAAGCTACTATACATTTCTGGTGTTACTTCCTGTACACTCAAAAAAGTCCTCTAAATACAACTACACTGGCACAAAAGTTTATCTGATATTGAAAGGCTATATAAGAAACAAGAAAAAACAATCTAAAAATAACTGTAGTCGCTTCCTCCCTTTATAGCAGAGCACACAAACATATTATTAGCATCTCCGACATTCACATATTCTGTATGGAACGTTACAGGTACGAATGTAATTACACACAGTATAAGTTTCCTACCGATAACACCTGCTTTCACAACACCTGATTTAATGGAGCAGCTCATAACAGTTTTCAAGTTTCTAACGACATTAAATCAGTACAATCTTTGTCGTCAACAAAACCGCAACACATACATTCATCAAACCTTTACAAATTCATGTCACTGAATACTTCATATAAACAACACACACCAATGGTTTATTTACCTTAGACAACCGGAGATAACGAAGCTGGTCAAATCGTGCCCTTACGAAGTAGAGAGAACTTCCTCATTCTCGTTGTCTATCGTGTAGAGCCCCAAAATCTTGCGTTGTCACAGGGGGTTACCCCAAAACAGGATTGCCCTCTGGTGGCGTTTAGTGTAAGCTGCATTTAATTTTCCACCCGGTTAACCTGCTTTTTCTCTAACAGCCAACTGGGGCAGCTCAACTGGTTGCAAAAAGAAGTCTGAGTTTATGAGAAAATGGCCCTACTACTCACTTGATCTGTTCGATCAGTAAACATTTCCTAATGAGTGTATGGTATCAACTGGTAGTTTCAAGTCACCTTCAATACAGCATGAAGTCTATTTTGAAAGATTTGGTCCCATTTAGAGTAAAATCAACAAAAACGCAGGATGCATTTTAAGACCAGGCTACCTGTGATTAGCAGTTTGCTACATTATTGATGTCTGAAGTGTCTTTGAGTTCTCAGAGAGATCCACCCCTCGCTTGTTACTTCTGGTTTTGTAAGCGTAACACAGCAGCAGGGAAATATCTAAGTTGGGGCTTTAAACCAGTCGTCTACAAACCAATGGATGACGTCACAGTTACTCCATCCATCTTTTATATACAGTCTGTAGGTGGAAGTACCCGTGCATAAGGGTTCATGTGATACTGCAAAGTGGTCATGTCAGAAGACTATTGCTCTTAAATAAACAGCTCCTGTTTATTCACACAAATACTACTTTGAATTAGCTAATGCTTAGGATTAAAAAGTCTATCAGAGAATGGCAGTATTTCAGCCATTAAGCTACTACAAAGCTTTTAATATGAAAGATCTGAACAGGAGGTCTTAGTTGTCACTGACGGTAGTTGAACAGTGATACAAAACAAGATAACAGTTTATTTCTTTGACAATGAAACTCAGGCATAATTTAAACATGAAGGCACTGAAGATGCACCAACAGTCAAACATGTTGAAACATATATGTAAGACTGTTTTAGGTAAAGGCCTGGTTCTCTCTGCAGAAGATGTAAACAAAGGCCCCAACCACCACTGAAAGATTACACTGTGTTTTTCATGATTATTTATAGCAGCATCCGAAACTGTAACTAAACAGCAGATGACGTGATGTTCAAAGACATCCAATTACTTTCGGGGAACTTTGCTAAATAAATAAAGCAACAAGACTCTCTTTGCTTCAGGAGCTTTAGTACTGCCATTAAAGTGTGTGAAGGCAAGTGTCTGAATCAAAGCAATTAAGTTCCAGCTGTGATAACTGGGAATGCTGGCATGGAATATGAGTTTTGTGTGCTGTAAAGGAGAACGTTGATGTTGAACTCATATTACAACTAATAACTCTGTTTCTAGCCTTCTTGCAGTATGTTGGTTTCATAATTTGACAGAAAATTTGCTGCTGCGATGATGACATTTCCACAGCATGAAAATTACATCTGATGTCTTCTCATCTCCACCATGTGGGTGTGTGTTCCATCATCTAGCAGTGGTCTGTCAGGATGAAGGTCCAGCAGGGCCGAATGAAGGGAGAGTTCACTGGCTGTTAGCCCAGTCTGGATTCCCTGTTGTGGGGCAGACGAATTGGAATGGACATTTATGACCCTCAATGCTAGCTAAGCCCTTACAATCTGTTCCCCAAACCAGAGACAACTGGTATGGTTGTGTGTGGACGGAAATCAAATTTGTTTTTTTGTGTGTCTGTGTGTGTGCGCGCAGAAATATGAGCCTGTGTGTTTTGCACCAACGGATCTGTCGTCCAACTCCACCACCGGAGACTTTTAGATTGAATCGAACTAGAGTGTGGGACGACTAACAATGTGTGTGATGCATGCTGACAGGCTGACGCAGGCAGTGCGTGCATTGAAAGAACAGTGAGTATTTACCTTGTTGATTTGTCATAAAAGCTCTGTGCCAAGCTGAAGGTCGCAGTGTCTTTCACAATTATTGTGAGTCAGTGTGGGTGAAGCGTACATATCAATACCCTCCTTCCTTTTCGACAGCATGTGTGTTTTACCTCTCCTTCAC
>NW_007577948.1:568724-569910 GCF_000690725.1 Stegastes partitus | reverse complement strand
CAGGGCCACACTTAGAGACAGACAACCAAGCACACTCACATTCACACCTACGGACAATTTAGAATCACCAATTAACCTCAAAATGTGTTTTTTACTTGTGGGAGGAAGCCTGGTTCGCGTCCCGTTGAGGACACCTGGGATCTTTGTGCGTGAAGTTTGCATGTTCTCCCCGTGCAGTGTAGGTTCTCTCTGTGTTCTCCCACACAGTCACGGATATACACTCACAATATCACAATGCGTAGCGGCTAAAAATATGTGGTGTTCCTCCTGTCACCGCTGGGGGAGCTGTCGCGGGATACGCTCTGACGGGTCGTATTTTGGGGCATGAACAAACGACCAATGCGGTCATTTGAGTTGGAGGGCTTGTTGCATTTTGCTGTACATACAACAGTCGTACAAACAAGATGAGAGAGAGCGTTTCTTCAGGATCCAATAACTAAAAGCAATTAAATAAAGAATCGTGTGCATATCCAGATCAGCAGTTCAGCATTCTGACAGCTTGTGGAATGAAGATGTTGATCAGTCTGGAGGTTCTTCCTTTAATGCTCCGGAAACGTTTGCCTGATGGAAGCAGTTCAAACAGTTCATGGAGAGGGTGTGAGGAGTCCCTGACAATGTTCAGTGTCCTGCTTCTGCAGTAGCTCTGGAAAAGTTCAGAGCTAGCTGTCTGTCTGTCCGTCTGGAATAATGTCATCTCCTCCAGCTGTATGTCCGTCTGAGATGTTGTCATGGAGCCATGTTTCTGTCAAAGCAAACACACAGCAGTCTTTTCACTCTCTTCTTCCAGCAAACGTAGCTCGAAAATCCAGCTTGTTGTGGAGGGAGCGGACATTGGAGAGTAGGAACGATAGTCCTGCTGGTCTGGAGGGGTTAGCCTTTAGCCTAGCATGGATCCCGGCTCTCTTCCTTCTCCTTTGTTTACGTTTGTACCGCTTGTGCTTCCTTCTCTCTCGGGTCTCATATCTTACAAAAGAAACTTTCCCCACTGTGGGATCAATACAATTTATCTTTATCTTTTAAAAAAAAACTAAAACAAGTCCCTCAAACACACATTACAAAAAACACAAGACACGAGTAACTCCTAAACTAAGTTGGACAGCTGCTAACTGGAGTTTTCGTCTTCACCAACCTCCCACACTAAGTTAGCAGCTGCCAAAAGAAGTTACGTTTTAACACACAAAACACC
>NW_007577948.1:546706-567791 GCF_000690725.1 Stegastes partitus | reverse complement strand
CAAATTTCTGCCTACCTCAGTTTTAATATTACAAAACATTACACCAGCAGCTAAGCCCTAATGAAACATTTATGTTGAGTAGACTAATGAATGAATAAGAAAAAGTAATTACTTGAATTGAAGGATAAAGTCAGAGATGGTCCATATTTAAAAAGTCTTACATGTATTTGTGCATTTCAAACTGTTAAGAAAATTGTCTTTTTTCTGCATCGCGTTGAAAAAAATGTGTAATTTTAAAAAAAAATTTTTTCCTCCTAATTTTGTCCGCCAATTAATAATCATGGTACATCCTAAGGGCACACTTTAATTATGGATGACTTTAACAAGACCACAAGAATCGCAAGTTTAGGTCTGGTTGCATTCTAAGAAGGGATGCCATGATTTCAGTATTTTCAGAAAGTACGTTTGAAGAAGAAAAAGTCAAGGTGCAGTTAAGATTTTGCTGTTTATCGAGTCTATCTGGTGAAACATCAGCCCCCACTGTCTGATTATCTGAAAAGAACACAGCTTGTGCCCTGGTAGACTTTAGAACTTGTCTCCTAATTTGTACCTTGTAATTAAAACACTGTTGAGCGTAAAGTGTAGGCTTTGAAGATGTTGTGAGCAATTTCCTCTTAATTCTAATATCATTGCTATTTAAACTGACTGAAGCGTATGTAGAACAAAAACTAGTGGATGATTTAACACTGTGGATTATGTCCTTTGGATATAAATGTGCTGGAACATGATGTAACTGTCTTTACCTCCAAATCAAACAGTTAAGCACACCTGCATCAGCTCCCTGTGCCGCCTGCAGCCCCTCAGGGATGCACACACAAACACAGCGTGTGTGTCTGTTTGTGGAAGTGGCAGGGATTGAGGTGTGTGTGTGTGTGTGTGTGTGTGTGTGTGTGTGTTGCTTTAGCCACTAGCGTCAGGATAGTCTTTTGGCTGTTCCTCGTTTGAATTGGCGAAGCTGTGGAACAAGGGTGTGTGAAGGGGAGGAGTGATTGTCTTCCTGCTCTCACTGTCAGTCAGCTCTTGTCGTGGATGAATAAGCTGCATTCAAGATCAAATGGAGCCTGCTTAACACATGTATCTATAGTTTTACTGTCATAAAGACAGATGCAACCACTCACATGCACATTGCAGGGCTCTTTTCCAAGATGAGCTTTACTATTAGATCAAATTAACACGTTAAAAGCCCAATCACGCAACCCCCACCAAGGAAGCTTGAAAATGAAAGTCCAGGCCTGAAAGTGTCCTTTGGGTGTTGCTAGGCAACTGCAGAGTCAGCTCTTAAACATGTGTTTTTACGGGTCCCTGCTTGGTAACAAAAAGAGAGTTGAGTTTACTGACCTAAGCATCTTGACCTTTACAGCAATGTGACCCGCTTCAACTTCAAAACCCTGTTATGCTTAAAGCTAAATTAAACAGTCATTTCTTTTATTTCAAAATAAGTCAAATGACAATGTGTAATGTGAAAGGGGTCACTTGTAGTGAAATATCATCCAACACTGTCTCAAAACAATTCCGTTCCTATACAACTAAGCTGCAACATAAGGTCCAGTCTTTTAAACATAATTTTTGGATCATTTATTTTTTATTATCGTGGAAGTTCAAGACAGACAGAAAAGGGGGATGAAGAGATGGAAATAGCATGCAGCAGAGGGCTGTGGACTTAAACTGAACTCAGGCCACTGTGGTAAGGAATCCAGTCTTAGTAATTCCTAACTTTGATCAAAGAGCATTTGCTACCTGATATATCTGGATTCTTGATGTGAACCCTGGACTTAGTTAAGAGTTGAGTGTTTTGGCATCAACCCCAGCTACCACTTGCAGACTCTGAAGCAGTTTATAAATGTAGTATTTTATTCATTAAAAAAGTGTTGCCTCTGCTAAAAGTGATCCAGCTCGTGGTTAATTTGTGTGTAACTGGAAAAGTCTTTTAGAAACATTATTTCTGCGAGACAGTTGACCTCACCTTTATGAAGTGTCTAAGTCTTTCAGCACATTATTTTTGCTTTATGTTCCTGCTTTACTGCTATGGTTCAATGCCTCAGCTCTCAATTTTGTTTCCAACTGCCTGTTTAGTTTCCAACTAAAGAGAGTCAGAGTGGAAACAGAGTGTATATTGGACTTGCATTCATCAAATGGACAGAAGCACAATCCCAAAAGAGTTCTGTTTTACTCCACGAGTCCTGGGTCTGTGAGTAGGCAGCTACATGCTTGTTAATTGGTGATAGTATATAGATTTTTTTTTTCTTATGGCTAGTTCCACTTCCCCAAGAAACACCCATCCATCAATCACAAACAACAACAACAACAACAACAAAATCAAAGAATACAGCTTTAAATAAATCATTTCTTTCTCTCGAGGACTGCTGTAAAATGCAGGCGATGGTCTGAAGGCAGATGGTGGCAAAGAACATTTGTAGGCTACTTTCTAAAGCAGTCCAGCTATTACATGTTTAAACTTTGGACTGTTTAGAATAACTGTGTGGTTTTGCATAACTGTCAGCACTGCGATTTAAAAATAAGGGAAATTTTTGCTGTCCACCCTGGGATGTCCCCCCCACCCCTGCTAGTGTCCACATATCCGTAACATTTAACAAAGGAGACACACAGTGAATCCTGAATTCACCACCTGTGCCTTTAAAATAAAAACTGTGCTAAGGGGTCCTTACACCTGAACCCATTTCAGGGTAAAGCTGTAGCCTTTTTAATTTATCAGAAACAGATCAATATGTAAAAGGCAACAGCTTTATTGGGAATATGACTATGTTATAACACAGTATGTGTGAGCACAAAGAATAAATGAGACAGGGACAAGTGTAAAGGGCTGACACAGGGCAGAATGCTTTGCAACTTCATCGTCATCTACAGATCTCCTGTCTAGAGGTTGTCGCTAAAGAGTCTTGCGAGCAGGTACTGGAAGTAGAGGCTTTAGCGAATGTCAGTAGCTTACAAAAGCAACAAAAACTGTAATTTTGTACAAGAATAAAAATTGCATTTGCTGCTATTACAGTGTGATAACAAGCAACAAAACTGGGATGAGGATGACAAATCTATAGAGAGTGAACAGTATGCTTAAAGCCACTACTACCGATGGTTAGGTCCATTTGCTCTTTTTAATACCTGTTTATTTTACTCTGATTGTTGCCCACTTTCAAACTGCCCTGCTGTAGCAGCTGTTTTGTTGCTAATAGAGGGAAGCATTACATGGGGACAACTAACGTGACAGGTAGCATCAATGCAGAGAGAGAAGTAGTGAATGCAGTAGGTGGCTGTGCTAGCAATGGAACTCTAATTTTCTCTGTGTGTGTGTGTGTGTGTGTGTTATACCGTAGTTTATGCTCCACTAGTGCTTTTGTACCTCAGTGTGACTCAATCCAAACAAGCCCATTTACAGTACTTACCACCTAACGGGAAAAACGAGATAGGAAGGCTGTTTGTCGGGAGCAGCTTACATTGAGGAAAGATAGAGTAATAAGAAAAAGACAGAGAGAGAGAGTAGATTTACAGTGTCCTCTGTGGATTCCAGTATCCACTATAACACATTTTCTCAAACTCCAGCATAAAATGGCCCATTATGCATATGTCAGCAACTTTGTGTGAACATTCATACAGCAGTGATGTTTGCTTTAAAGCAGCACAACCTGCTAGTGTTACAGCCAGTCTCTCTTATACCCCTACCCCAACACCCGGGGCTCGTGATCTATCTGTTTCATTTACTAAATTACTTAACGTCTTAGTATTAGTCAAGCTGTTTGTCTAACAACAATCAAAATGTTCAAGATCCCACAAACTCTTTTGTAAAACATTGGTGTTTAGCTGAAGTCGCCGTGGTGAAAGAGCAATAAATAGGTGTCATGGCTTGCAATGTCTGGTGAATGCTCCAATAGTCTTTGGTTTATCCAGAATCAAAACCAGCTCAGCTGAAGACCTCACAAAGCTGACTGCAGAAGTCAAAAGTGCAGCACGTAGGTTGATCACAATTAGGGCTTACTGTGCCGCAACTTTGGGTCTCACGAACTGTACGTCTATGGTATTGTGGTTAAAACTGTCCTCAGCAAGATGGAGGAACAGACTATCCACGAATTTACTGTATGTCAAGGCAACATTTATTCATTCTATTTTTAGACAATGAATTGCATAGTTCAAAGGTGTTTACCTACCATGTTAATTTTCAGTAACTGATAAGCCATTCTAACCTAAATGGCTTTTTAAGGACACGCCAGATGATGGGACGTGTAACTAGTGCAGCCATCCACATGCATCACACTGATGACATTTGCTTCTATGTTTTGCATGTAAAAGCTGAATCCCTGTCATTCCCTTTGGATGGAATACATTTCCCAGCAGTAAACATACTTGACACCAGAATGAATTAGGACAAACAGGACGACTCTACAGCATCTCAATGAGCTGAAATGGAATTTTTTTTCTTATATCCCATCATTTCATAATGTTTCCTGATGTCCCTGGTGTATTTTGACATAAAATGTTACCCAGTGCTGGTTTACTGTATGGTACAAATTGTGGAGATTTTTTTTTAATGAGAAATAGATCAGGAAGGGGAAAGAGCCTTGATATAATTGGCAGGAAAACACATTAAATGTTGACCTGAGGGCCTGGGAGGTTTATGGGATGGTACAGTACAACAACATCAGGGGTCAACACACACACACACACACACGTGTGCACATACACATGCATGTTAGCACACACAATGGTGTGACAGTCAGGGAGGTTGGCGAAGGTCTCTGCCAAAGTTCAGCTCAAACTGGCAGCTTGTGTGCAAGTTCAAGATACTGTATGTGTGTAGATGTGTGTAGATGTGTGTGAGCGTGCGTTTGCTTGTGTAAGATAAGTCTGTGAGTGTGTGTGATCAGAGGTCCTGTGTTAAGGACAGGCCTGCTAACTAGGCCAACAGCTGCTTCCCTGGCAATTCATCCCATTCAGCTTTGAAGCCCCTTTTTTGCCCTATTATTTCGACACAGAAATGCTTTGCATATTAATGGAGTTTATATTCTAGTACATTGCACACCACGCACATGTGCACACACACTAAACTTGCATGTATGCACACACACACACACGTTTAAAATCCCTTTGTGGTAGCAAGCAAAAAAAACACAAGTGTCCAGGTGTCGGCCTCATGACTGCTTTATCTGTTATGTATTCAAATAAATGCAGCATAGTCACCTTCTGCGTGTGTGTGTGTGCGGCAGCGTGGGTGGTTATCATTGTGCAGCGCAGAAATTAGACTTCGTTTAAATTCAGAAAAGCTGCCGCTCTGTCCCTTCACCACCTATTGTGTGTGTGTGTGTGTGTGTGTGTGTGTGTGCCCTTTGATGGTGAACAGAAGGCCAGTTCTTTCATTCTAACAGATTTTTATTCGCTCTGTTTCATCTTTCCTCAACAAAAAACAAACAAAAATCATAGAATAAGATACTACACAGCTAACACTCACGCTATCCTTCCCTGTACTTCTTCTTGACACTCTGCTCTTCTTCCTTTCTCCGTCCATCACTTTCTCTGACGGAGAGGTGCATTGAAGCGAAGCAGAGCACACAGCTGTGAACCAGCCCAGAGGCCTGTCCTCTCTCTCTCTCTCTCTCTCTCTCTCTCTCTCTCTCGCTTTCTCTCTCTCTCTCTCTCTCTGTGTGTGTGTGTCTGACAGCGTGGACCACTGGGACACAACCAGAGGCGTAAGCAGGTCAACATGAGAACGAGGGCAGTCTCAGAGTACGGGAGGCTGAGTAATGCAGGTTGATCCAAAGAACTGTCAGTGTTTGCTCTTTAATTAGAATATTCATCAACTTCACACACACATGAACACACAAACTGAGTAGTTAATCTGTGTTTGAGGGTTGATAGATGACCACAGTCAGCGGTCAGCCTCTCTTCCTCCCCACAGCTGCTGTGCCACATGGCTCACTTGGAATAGTACAGCACATACAGCAGGCCTCCAGTTTCTCGGTGGTAAAATGACAGAAACAGCCAGTTATGTAATGACTGTCGCTTTTTCTGCTTCATGAACACATCGCCTGTACACACTGCCACATCTGCATTTAGTTGTCGTAATGGCGGTGTGTTCAATATCAACGTTACACCCACACGTTCCACCTTTAACTATTGCAGTCGTACCACCAGTTGGGGAATATAGCATTTATCAAATCAAAAATCCAGCATCAAATCTACCTACCAAACTGAGCACTGTCTACATCCCTAATTGAACCTCATTCAGTTTAACTTCCATCATTTGCAAGTAGCTATGAAACGATACACAATTACACAAACTTCAAAGTCAAACATTTAGTTTGAATTAATGGACTTTGGGATTGTTGGATTAATTGGGTTTATTCCTGTAATATTGTAAGGTCTGGTGGTAATATGTGAAACACCCTGAAATAACTTGTGTGTTTGTATGAGCTATTAAATGACTCAACATGACTCAAAAAATAAATAAATAAATCAGCATCTGCACCTATAAAATTGTACCTGGTTTAAATTTCATTGCTGTCCCCTTGAAAGTCGTCTCCTTGTGCAGAGATACACGGCATCACATGATGCTATGATGCTCTGCTCTGTTTACTGTGAGAATGATTGATTGAGATTGATCAGTTTTTGTCATGCAGTTATATCTATTCTTGTCTTTTTTGTTGTCACTGTTCCATCACTTTAATTGGCCACTAATGCTTACATCTTATTAATTATTGTTTTTCAGACGCTAATTCAGTGTAATCTGTGGCTGCCTCCGAACTTAGCCGTAGCATTAGCCACTGTGAAAGTAGCTAATATCCTGATTTTGCAAATAGCTGTGCTTCTTGTTAAGTTTCCGCAGGTTGTGTCTCTGCTAGAGACACGTGCATGTCAGTTACAACAGGTTGTTACAATTTGCCTTAATTTTGAAAAATGTTACAGTGCACCAGATAGCGTGAGATGCAGGCTAATAGCCACAGCAAGCCTGTTAGCAATAGCCTTAGCCTAGCATCTTCTGTAAAACAAGTTCCCGCTGCATTGACACCAGCAAGCAAATTATTGTGGTGTTTTCTGTGTAACAGAAAACTAAGCATGCTTGTGGAAGACTGTGATGTTTTTTTACAACTTCAGTAGTGTCTGCTAACTCACTTCCCAAACACCTCTGCTAATTTACCACATCTGCTACCCTCCACAAATGCACTCTCTGTCTCTCTGCGTAAACAATTGCTTTCAGTGATTGGCTATCATGTGATGCAATCAGACAGTGCTGTGGGTGGGACATTGCTTAAGACCCTAGAGAGAGAGTCAAAGCAGCACATTTATTTTATTTCACAATAATCTGTGAATTTAAACAATACCAGTATTTGGGAAAAATCACACAATCCCTAATTCAACTTCATATTGTAAGATAAAACGTTACATTTTCTGAAGCAAATTCTTTAACTTAACTAGTTCTTTATGTTACCAATAATGTGGCTATCGTGTCTCTGTGGGTCATGTTGACTTTGTGCTCTGTTGCAGAGACACGGGGAAATAAGAAGTCATTTTAAACATTGGTTTTCAAGTCTGACTGACAGCACATGGACAGAGAGAGAAATCCGTGTTCTATGTGTGTCATGATGAGGAGTCATCTTCTAACCTTGTCAAAATGATCCTTGTCTTCTCCCACTGTTGCTACGACAAAAGAGCCGCCGGCGGTAAAACAGAGCAGAATTCACCAACAGTTTAGATTTCTGTTTTTTTCCCTCTAATCAGTGTAATTATGTGTCTGGTAGACAGTGACAATATGTGTTGTAGCTGGCTCTGTTCCGGACCAACTGCCACGTCATTCAGAAACAGATAGACAATGAGTTACAGCCACCGACAGAAAGGGGGGAAAAAATAAATGAATAAAACACGTTTCACAGTCATTATAGAACTACGTAGCCTTACAGTGTCTCTGACTATGAAGCTGATCTCATACCTGAGCGCATCAGGATTTTAAATAGATATTGTTTTATGATCCCAGAATATTTTTTATATATTTTTATGAACTCGAATGGATTTACACAGACCGGACCATCATATTCGTGGTAACTGTCACAAAAAGAAAGGACAGGCGATGATGATGGGTAACAGGAAGGACTGCCAGTGACTACCTGGGCCTGACAGAAATCAGAGAGGACTGACAGTGAGAGAAAAGCGTTTCATATGATCAGTGAAGCAATTCAGAGTGAGGAGAGACACTTTCATTCTGTATAGGGGAGTGGGTGTGGTATGCTATGCTGTGTTTGTATGGTGTCTTTCAGTGTGTGTTCGTGTGTGTGTGTGTGTGTGTGTGTGTAACGACAAGCTTATTAAAAAACAATCAGACAGCCAGCCAGTGATTCAAAGTCACTCACACATACTTTTGACCGTGAGTGCCGCCACTTTTCTGATTATCTCTGTTGATGTCTTTTGCAGCCCTGATATCTGCTGGCTGCTGCACCAACTCCTGTAGGAGTGTAAAGCTTTGGGACAGGTGAGTCTTACACACACACACACACACACACACACACACACTGCATTCACTGATTTCATGGCCAGTTGCAGACAGTGGAATAATTCCAAATTAAAAACATGCTACAGCAAACACTTCAGTCAAGAGTGGCCGGTTTTTATATTCAGCAGAAACAGAGCAGCACGATCTGGTTTCTGTACACTAGTCAACCGGGAGTAAGGGATGTGGTACCAAGGTCCCACCAGAATGTGACACATAAAATTTTCAAGATAAAATTGATTGATAATTGCCAGTTGTTCACAAAGGGAGCTACATATCAGTAGTGGATTAGTTGTGCTCTTCGCTTAATATAAATGGATGAGCAGAGGGTAGGACCTCATCACCATGACCCCAACATGGATAGTGATAAGGCAGCATTTCCAAGATATTTTGACTCACTTTTGGGCAGCTGTCTTGTCGTCATCTTTATATACCAGACTAACAGCAGCAGAGAGAGTTCTCCATTGCTGGAGACATCTTAGGAAGCTTTCCACTACAAGAACAGGGAAGGTACAAGGTGGTGTGAGTGCTTACTGAATATCGAGAAGGGCAAAAAAACTTGTCCATGTTTCACCATTGTGCCGAGACCATGCCCAGCAATGTTTCAAGGACATCCAGGAGTACCTACTCCGGAATATGTCCTCCGTGAAAACGGTTTCCACAATTGGAACATGCACAAAGGTTGGGGCTGCTCTGAAGTGGGCTGCTTAATGTTCCTAACATGAAGGGGCACTCAAATGTTTTTCATTTGCTCCCCAATTACACTTCAGTTTATACAAAGCGTGAATACGGGCCGAGCTTGAATTCCTTCTCAAGTGACAGTGGTTTTGTAGTGAGAGCTTCTTCTTCTTCTTTTTCTTATCTTTTCAACCATCTATAGAATGTGTGATTTGTCTTAATAAATCATGACTAACATGTATTTGTTATCCTGCTGCTGAGCTACTAAATTAACAGGTGAGCTGCAAAAACTGTGCGACTGTCTCGTGGCACCTTAATTTAAAAAATGTTAAAGAAACGTTTACAAGACATCACTATCGATAGTCATAGTAATCGCCAAAGCAAACACAGAAAGAGATGGACACCTTCGTCGCTATTATTATGATTATTTTATCTAGCTCTGTGTTTTTGCTGATAACTTCTAGAAGTAGAGTTTCACAAACTTAGCTGTGAAGGATGCTGGAGAATGTTGTAGTAACAGTATATGAACAGAAACACAATTTCACTCTTTTGACAGTGAACACAACACGCAGACTTTCACTGAACTTTACTGATTAAACTAACTTTACTGTCTTTATAGCATCATTTATGTGTAACTGCAGCAATGTGCTGCTGCTTCTACTACACACCAGGAGAGACTCATTTCACACAGCAGACCTACTAGTCTACATCACCACCTCTATTAAAACAGATTTACAGTCAGGCTGTGGCTGTGAATCCTCACTGCTTTAATTCAGTGTTTGTTTTCCTATGCAGTCAGAGACGGGTTGTGAAGGAGAAAATACTCAAATAAAAGTGCTACTACCACACTGTAAAAGTCATACAGTGAAAATGTTACTTAAAGGAAAAGTATCTCAATATAATCAGGAAAATGTGCTGTGGTCATAAAAGTGCTCACTGCAGACCTGTACTATAACACAGTATATTATAACATTAGATAATTATCTGTCGATAATATATGAGCAGTATTGTTTTGTAGCAGTGATTCTAACCACCTGCAACAAAAACAATCAAATTCAAGAATCATTCAGAAATCAAACGGATAAGCAGAACCGGATTCTGAATCATTGAAATGCAGCTACTACTCAAGCCTGACTGTGTGCTTGTGGTTTTATTAAGTTATTTTTTTGGCCTTTGTGCCTTTATTTGATAGTGCAGTGACAGAGAGAGACAGGAAAGTGGGGGAGAAGAATGGGGTAAGGACGATGAGCAGGATTTGAACTCATGACCTCCATATCAGGACTGTAGCCCTGTACATGGGCCGCCAGCTCAACCAGGTGAGCTATAGTGGTGCCATGTGCTTGTGGTTTTATCAGATTTGCTCAACAGTGGCCTTGTAACATGAGCAAACAACCCAGATAACTTATAACATATGTAGTGAAATTTTTCTAAACCTTGACTAAATAAATAACATCACCTCTTTCAAACCGACATGTTGAGAAAGAAAAAAAAACATCTGTTTGGCAAAAATACAGTCATAACCAGAAGCAGCTTGAGAAAATAGAAGGCAGTCTTTGGTGAAGGTGGATTGCAGTATTGGAAAAGGCAACGTGTGTGTGTGTGTGTGTGTGTGTGAGAGAGAGAGAACATGAGAGGTCACCCTGGTGTGATCCCTGCTTTAATGCATTGGCTGAGTGATGGCACTGGTTAATATTTAATGATGGAGCAGGTCTTAATGGCTGAATAAATCAGCGTCCATCTTTACCTGGTCAGGACACATCCCTGCATTTTGCTGAGCACAGGCTCCACACAGACACGTGTAAAAATACACATTTTCGCTTTCTTCTTGTCTTACAGCTTCGATGCCTCCTGACCACGACATGCCTCCTGATAATATGCTGCTGTGACAACACACACCCCAGAGAGAGAGAGACAGAAGGATGTTCGATGCACAACTGGGTGGACAAATGAAGACTCAAAATGGAGCAGTGAACGGCAGGCGGGGGAGCAGACGGATGAAACAAGGCGACAAAGTGGCAAAACACTGGAAACACTGGGACACTCTCTCTGCCCTGTCTGCTGCTGCTGCTGCTACTGATGCTGCTACGCATTTTCTGCGGACCACCAGACAAGACTGAATATCATGGTTTGGACGGCCGGAGGCTCGTGTATTGCCAAAAGGAAGAGAGGAAAATAAATAAGACAGCTGAGAGTTTTTGTGTTGCCAACAATATAGTCCTACCTCTTTGGAAAGACCTCTGGATGAGAGAAGCTCTGCATGAAGAGCGACTTCTCCTGCTAACACTGGAGGTTACAGCCCTGCTGTCGACCATTTGAAATGAAACTATTTGAAAACCAACTTGTGACGACAGTAACTACTTTTACATAGTGGAGCTGGAATTAAAGCACAAATGGAGTTACTAAATTATTTCAACTTCAAGGGAAGGCATTTTCTAAGTGGAATTCTGATAGTTTTGGCCATCGTTCTGAGCAGTTATGATCATTTTGTACTTACAAAAAGTAATCACTGAGATCTGTTGCAGTGGGGGAATGTCACAAATGACCTGACAGGTGGTCTAGCCAGTATGTTTTGGAGGTGAATAATATCTGCAATGTCCACTTTAGTTATGCTCTGGCAAGCTGAAGCACGAGTGCAGTCCACTGAGGCCCAGCAGCAGGCAACAGGTATCAGGATACACCAGGGTCAGTCTGTGCTAGGCTCATTAGCAGCTCAACATTATGCTGTTTTTAGCTCATAACTAAATCTCGGATACATCTTTTTTCTTATTATTCATAATCTCATTATTAGGAGTAATGATAAATTAAAGCTGTATCAAGGCGATTGTAAATGTTGTAACAGTGAAATCTCCTTAAAGTCATGTGATAGTTCACCAGTACCAGAACAGAATAATGTCCCTACAACATGGTTAAATCAAGTACAAAACTATTGTTACTGACAGACATGATGGTCAAAACTACAAGATTAAAGTCAAATTCCAAAACTTCATTAACTTCTTTTTCCTTCTGTGAGCCTAAAGTCAGTTTGGAATTATAATTGCACAGTTAATACAGCAGTTACCAGCAAAACCTTCCTTTTTTTCCAGCTTAACAAAAAAAAAAAGCAAATAAGACAAACAAACAAATTCCAGCTGCCATATTTGGAAGTGTGTGTAGGATCTGTGTGAAATGTAGTTCCTGTGTAGGACGTGGGGGGGAATTTAAATATGTTCTTGTTTAGGGGAGAAAAGGTTTTTGCTGATTCTCCGCTCCTCGTTCAGCTTTTGTGTCAAGGACTGTTCCTATACCAACAGTGTTATAGTATTCTAAACCTTGTGTCAGCGTTCAGTCATATATATGGTGCTGTGTGTGTGTGCTTGTCATTTTCCACACCCCTGGGTATCTAGCTATGGATAACATGCCTTGAGCAACATTTTATTTTTGTATGGTGACGAGACAAGCAGTTAGAAACGCCAGACGACACGGAGAGATGAGAAAAGGATGTTTTGATTTCATTAAATCACATGTCATTCATCCTCATCCTTTCCTAATGGGAAATACTAAATGTTTCTGTACAAAAAGGTTGACAAAATTACAAACACAATAACAAAACGATTAGATATGGCATCAGTGGTAATACTGAAACTTTCAGTGAGTGTGCAGAGAACGACTTCATTTGCTTGTACCAACATTATCAGCGTTAGCTTGATTGACTGCTTTACACTTTTGAATCCTCATTATCTCTCTCCAGAGCTTTAAAGATGATCGCCGTGATTTGATGCTGATACTTCAGCGTTTACCTGGAGGAGTCAACTACTATAAACTGCCAAATGTTCATCATGTACACTCTACTGAGAAACAGAAACTACTGAGCTGCATTTCAATACCCTGTAATTAGCACGAAGCTGTCCATTTATGTGAACACTTTCCATTTTGAACAGTGAAAACATTTATCAGAATGATACAAATTAGTCCGTTCGGTCCCACTGAAGCCACTTACTATGCATACATTTAAGGCACTAGTTAAGAATAGTTTTTTTTGTTATTTTGCAAGCTCAGAATTAACCTTAAAGAGCAACAAGTTTCAGTTGCTGTGGTTTATTGAGATGACCATGTAAGCTCTGGCGCTCCTATTTGAAAATTACACACCATTTGTGTATAAAATAATGAATTCATTGACCCATCGGTTGCATAAATGTGCATAATCCTAGGTTTCCGTCGTACAGGTCTCTTTTATTTCGGACTTTAGGACAGATTTAAAAGCTCAGTTTTTTGTGGGTGGCTTCTTGTTTTTACTGAATGAATCAGTTCACCACATACAAACACCTTAGAAATGTAGCGTTCAGCTCCTTGCTTTTTACAGAGGAAAATAGAATTGAATGTACAGACGCACTATATTCAAGGCCCAAATTTTAAAAAACGACTTTCTGACCGAGCAGAGGTTTGTGTCAATGGGTTCTAATGGAGATCCACCACTTAAATGATCAAGATGTGTTGTCCTGATGGAACTGGATGCTTGGATGTAGGGAAAATGTGACGTTTTACTTTCACACATACACACAGTCACTCACAGTTATATACACATACAGACATCCACACATACTGTATACATTTATCCTGAATCCATCCTGTATAACCTCTTCACCATGTGAGTTTGTTTGGTTTTTTTTTTAGATTTGGTGGCAAATGAAACAAGACAGGAATACTATACTATATTATCAAAGACCTTTATGTTTTTAAAAAGTCAAGAGTAGTATATCTGCTTAGTTTTATAAATATATAACTACAGGTGTTATTTTTGACTTCTTGGTATTATATAACTAATTATTATATCCAGAGATGTATGTATAAGCTAATAAAGTGTCTTTATGTAAAAATTACTCATTTTGCCCAAAGTGTTCTTTGTACATATGTGCTCTCATTGCCTTTTGTAGATCCACACATGTACAGTGGAATCATACAGAACTTACAGTCCTTCACTTTTTGCACACATTAAAATTCAATCAATTTCGTAATCCATAATTGCAAAAAGAAATTGACTTCACAAATTGATTTTATTTATTGCATTCATTTATTTATTTTTTTTTTTTTTTAAAAAGAGAAATCTTTCAGTTGCAAATGTATTCAGAATCTCTGCAGTGTCACTCCAAATTATTTGGCGTATGCATCTTGCTTGATTTAATTGTCCTTGGGATGTGTCCAAAAGATGTTTCTGTCCATTGCCGGGCATAGGCTGGAAGGGCACACCTCTGTGTATATGAAGGAAGCACAATGCACATTTCATGTTAGGAGAAGAAACAAATAAATGTCACTTCTGTCCCACTATAATATTTAGGTCAGAGCATGATCACCCTTATGTGGTCTGGCCTGAATACCAGGTGACCGTGCTCAGACCGATTGGTGTCATGGTTCCACAATTCTGGTAGTCAGTACAAACACCACTGGAATTTTTGTTGCCAAATTTGATATCCAAAAATAAAATAATCAATCAATTACACTGATCACAAGGTGTATGACAGGGACCTAACATAATATTAGGCAGGGGGTTTTAATGTTGTGGCTGATTGGTGTGTTTTAACAAACGCTTATTAAGAAAAAGAACTGCAGCACATGCTGATGCATAACATTTTATTTTTACAGACTAAACAGTACAAATTCTAGCTACTTATGTTATGAACAGCACCAAGGTCACCTTATGAGCTATCGCTACATTAGCCTGACCAAGCTAACATCAGCCCTTGTTCACTTTGTGTGGGGATCATTGCATCAACAGAGTTAGTTTAGCAATTATCATTCACTAACACTAACATGACAAGTTGATATAAAATGAACAAATTCTGTGTACGGAGTTGATTGTCTGTCTTTGAGCAACTTAGATAAGTTTGAAGTGTTTCCTCCTGACAATCCAAATCCTCTGTATCATCGACACCGTTTGTATTCTGGCTTCTGGTCTCCACACACAGCTCTTAGTTGCTGCCAGTATTTCACATACTGATGTCTCGTATCTCCTCTCCCTACAGTCAACATCTACCATCTGTACTTTCAGTATCACAAAAAAAACAAGTACAGACACAATTTGAGCATTTTGCCATCCACTTGGTATGGAGGTATCTGTTGTTGTAACAAACATACTCAGATCTTTATAAATGGTGGGGAATTGTAGGTTCCTCAGGGGTAATGTCAGAACATTTGTTTGGACTCCTGCTGGAGTTGGCCATCAGAACAAAATGAGTAACCAAGCAAGAATCTTGGACAGGGAGGTGGTCAAGTCCGAAATGGACACTCTAGCAAATCTTCAGAAGCCCTTTGCAGAGGTGGGAGAACCTACTGAAAGAATAAAAAAAAAAAGAAGTCAGAAAAGTCCAAGAAAGGATATTGAGAGGAAAAACAAACAAACACACCCACAGAGAAGCCAAAATATTATGCCCACGTATAGATGAAGGAGTAATGTTGATTTTCTTGTCTCAGTGGCACATGTGAAGGTCCGAGATACTGTACGTTAGACAGTAAATGAACAGTCAGTTCTTGTAGCTATTGTGTTAGATATGGGAGAAAGGCACAGGTCCAAAGACCTGAACCTCTGCAGCTAGTCTTGTACCACAGCGCACCTTTAGAGGTGTTGTAGCATCCATGACTCTGGGGGTTTGAGCTTTTTCAACAGTGGACCAATGGCATATTAAGCAGGTTGTCATATATTGCACAGATGCTTTCCTAGTCTGGTCATAAACATGGGGCAGCTACTGATATTGTATAAATGAACACTATCGAAAACAACATTTTTGGATTCTTGGTACAATGCATTGGCCATTATTAACTACTGTCAAATAATGCAGACAACACGCCAGTGTACCATGAGCGCTCTAGCTGTTCAAACACATGATCCATTCAGAACCCAACTGCTTCCATTTACTATACGCTAGTTTAAGATGGGGGCTGTTGCTGCTCTGTGGCTGCACACTTTGCTCATAGTCGTCACACCGCTGCCCCATCAATAACTCGCAATGTGTGTATGTGTACAGTAAGTAGCTCAGGCGCTCTTTATTTATTCATTCAATTATAGAGCTACTATGCAGTGTATGTATTTGTATGTGTGTGTGCGCTCTGTGTACAGTGAGCAGATTGATTTCTAGCTGGCTGGCTGCCACAGGAAATGGTCCCCAATTATTTATTAGCTGGGATGGCAAAGGATCAGACACATTTGAATATGAGCCACCCACACAACGCCCACACACACACAGCATAGTAGACCAAACCCACTCTCCTATTTACCGATCATTCTCTCTCTCTTACACACAGTGGATGGAGTAAGTTGCTTATTAAGGTGTGTCACTGTCAGCGTTACAGAATCTCCAAACTCCTACTTTTTCTCTCTCACATACACATATACAGCCCTCAGCACTTGTGGCTTCACTCTGCAATGCAGCAGCGTTGGGCTCCTGGTGTCTCTGTCAGTCTGCCAGTGCGCCCGGCTGTCCCAGTTCCTCCGTGACTGTCTATGGTAGTGAGTCACCGTGTCTGTCTCTGTTGCTGTGTCTGACAACACCCATCTGCTTTCACACAGCTTGTGAATAACTCAGTTACAAGGCCTCAGAGTGTTCTTCTTAGCTACTGAAAGCTGAAAGGAAGCACAGAAGAGTTTGAGAAGAGCACAAAAGTGTAGCTCTGCTCGAACTGGGACAGGAAACCTGCAGGACTGTTTTATGGCCAAAACAGAAAAGGGTTTGGGTTAAACTTAACAAAAGCTTTGAGAACTTTTTGTCTGAGTTAGAAGGAGTTAAGGGATGATAAGTTAATCAGTCCCACTGTGTTTATCCTCTTGGGAAAAAAGACTAAAGAATGACAGTAACATTTCTCTTTACAGGACATAGCAAAGGGGTTTATGGTAGACTTTCAAAATAAACTTCTCAATCACTTCTGCTGTTATTATGTAGTAACTGACAGGTCTGCAGATTTTTTAAAAAACTGATAAGTGGCGATCTGTAGTCTTTCTTCACTGCAAAAGATTATTTTGATGCCATCATTCTCTATCTATTAAAAGAAATTGCATGCAAAACACATGCACGTCCCTGTTGTAAGATGAAAAACACAACCACTCTCATCCTACATGAACACTGCTCCTCTGTTCCCAGCTGCAGATTTAGCTTACAGCTAATATAGACTGCATAATAAAGATGAACTTAGTCTCTGGGTCTGAAAAGTAAAACCAAAAGTGCAGTAAACTTGCTTTCTTTCTACAGCCAGCACAGGGCAACTCCTCTCGTAGTAAAAACATTGTGTAAAGGTCAACAAGAAAATGACTCCACTTCTTCCTTTATCTGTTACCTCAGTGAACATTTTTCTAATGAGTTTTTGCTTGTTTCAAGTCTCCTTTAATGGAGCATAATGGTCCCACTTAGAATAAAATAGACAATAAAGCAGGGTATCTCACAGGGGAGGGTCACGGTCACTGCTCCATTACTGTATGTAGTGTCTTTGGGTTCTGCAACCAAACACCCTGTTTGCTCATCACGTTTTAAAGGATAGCGACAGCCAAATGCCAAACTTATCCCTCAAGATGTGGTTCACAAACCACTAAGTGTTATCATTGTGGCTACCTCTGTCAGGGCCTCCACCTCCATCTTTGCACCAGTTCAATCCTCCCATGGTGCTGGGCGATCCCTGGCTGCGGAAACATAATCCGTTGATTGATTGGAGCAAGGAGGAGGTGAAATCCTGGGGGCCCCAGTGCTATGTCAGCTGCCTTCGTTCCGCTCTGATCCCTGCAGATCCTTGGAACCTTCCAACCCCCACCAAGCCAGTAGATTTGTCTTCTGTTCCTCAAGAATATCATGACCTGGCCACTGTGTTTAATAAGGATGATGCACTTTCTCTGCTGCCCCACAGACCCTACGACCGTGCCATTGACCTCCTGCTCGGTGCCCCGTTACCCAACAATCTTTCAAAACCCAAGCAGACCGCCATGGAGACTTACATTCGGGATTCCCTCACTGCCGGAATCATCCGTCCCTCTTCCTCACCAGTCGGCGCTGGCTTCTTTTTTGTTAACAAAAAGGATAAAACACTCCGTCCCTGCATTGACTTTCGTGGCCTCAACGGCATCACTGTCAAAAACACCTATCCTCTCCCGCTCATCAATTCAGCTTTCACTCCGCTGCATGGGGCCACTGTTTTTACGAAACTGGACTTGAGAATGCATACCACCTGATTCAGACATGCCACAGAGATGAGTGGAAAACCGCCTTCAACACCCCCTTAGGCCATTTCGAGTACTTGGTGATGCCATTTGGACTCACGAAGGCTCCTGTGGTTTTCCAGAACCTGATTAAGGATGTCCTTCGGGATAGGATTAACAGGTTCGTGTTATCTCGATGACATCCATATTTACTCCAGATCTCAAGAGGAACACATCAACCACGTCCGTATGGTGCTCAAAAGGTTACTGAAGAACAGGTTATTTGTCAAGACTGCGAAGTGCGAGTTCCACGTCTCCACTGTCTCCTTACTGCACTATGTTATCTCCAAGAGGGAGATTCGCATGGACCCTCAGAAGCTTTTCTTACAGCTTTTCTGCTCCAGACCTCCAAACTCAACTCCTCTAACCCAAAATAGCTGGGCAAGCCACACTGACCATTCCAGGCCAAGTCCAGCATCACTACCAGACAGCTTTAGCCATTCAACTCACCTGCCTATCTGGAAACCCTAACCCAGCATGTGGCGGCATCCTATGATACTGCCTGACACCACATTAGAAGAGCCCCTTTAGGCCTTGCTCAGCCTCTTCAGAGACTGCAACAATACGTCATCCTTTATAATATTGCTAACTGTGTCTTGTGTTCTCCAAACCAGGGACTCTTGTCACGAGGAAGCTGCTTCTATGGATTCAAGCTGTTCATGCCAAACTGTGAGCCTCATCATTTAAAAGCTCAACAGAAATGAAGTGACATGACCTCTGTCTTTGGCTCTGTCTAGTGGAGCACTTTGGAATTACCCCTACTTTCAAGTGCAACAGCCAGAGGGACAAGTGACCAGGTGTTCGGAGTTGCAATTAGCCAATTGCTCCAGCTGCGGCGAGGCGTGGCTTCACACAGACCTTCACACAGTATTTAAGAAGCCAGCAAGCGACAAGTCGACGTCGGATCGTTGTAAACTCGCTTTTCGCCACGCTCGCTGCATACTGAGATCCATCATTCATCCTCAACTCCTCACCGTTGGATTCTACTGGCTCCAGCTTTCCATCTCCTCTGTGTCCCTCTGCTGAAGTCATCTGGTTCATCTCTGTCTCCTCCGGCTCCCCCTCCCTAGCATTTAGCATTGTGGTTTAACCAGTCTCTCGCCTACTCAATCAGTAGTGTTCATATTAGGTTTGTATCCTTTGCAGTAAGTTTGTTTGTAATTTGTAATTATAGTTTGTCATCCTCAAGAGGATGTTTTGGTAAATTCCTTGTAAGTATTTGTCAGTAGTAGTTAGATTGCTGCTTTGTTTGCCACTGGGTTTCACAATTGGTATTTATATTTGTGAATAAATTTGATCATTGATTTTCAACTGTTAGGTGGTCGTGACATTTGTCTGCGCTTGAGCCTTTGTGTTTGAAATCGTGGCATGAAGATTCATCAGACTATGTTTTTACATCTTCAGCTGTCCAGTTTTGGTAAGTCTGTGCCCAACGTAGTTTCACATTTCTGTTCTTGAGTGACAGGACTTTAACCTGATGTATTCTACTGTTATTGTAGTTCATCTGACATATAATAGTTTGGTGTTGAGTGTATAATCCTTTGAGCAAGTTCCTTTTCTTAGCCCATAGTCCCCTAAGTGCTTTAGCTGCACAGGGACAACTTCCAAGAACTAGAACCTGAAGTACTTCTAGTAAATACCAAAATCCTTCATTTTTCACTTCACTATTTTAAAAGAAAAGGTTTTCTGAGATAATTTTAACCCCATGACAACCTATATCCTGCAATATGATCCATTGTAATACAATAAAATATGCATGCGAGAGTCTGCTTTATCAGAATCTGGTATGTTTTACAGGCTGAGAATGCAAGTCATGAGTTTGCTTTGCCCTCCTACTGCCAGCCCTGGAGCTGAGGGCCTATTTTGGGTTTTGGCATGGAGTTCTAGAGAAGTGGGCAGTTTGATGTCATTTAAAATGCTCTCTTTCTGTCTCTGTGTGTTCTGAATGGGCAGTCATAAGTGAGCAATGGGCAGTGAGGCAGATAGTCAAGCTAAATGTGAGCATATATCCTGTGCACATTAGACCCTCACATCACTGGCATGCACATCCACACAGAAACACACACTCCTTTCTGCCTCATTGACCCTGCTTGTTCTTACATAATTGTCTGCTGAGCCGTGAACAACTGCTGGCTAACGTGACCCCGTCATGATGGTAACAGACCTAAACTCTCCTCCCTTGCCATGATGTGATTATCAGTGTTTCTGCTGGTTCAGTCTCAGTCGCTGGGCTTTGCTAATCCCAAACTGTGGAAACTAATTTTCCCAGTAGTCACTGCAGCTGCTCTGCTTCAAGCATTCACTGAGTTTGTCAGCAAGGAAACCATTTATGACTGAATATTGGTGTTCACCCTTTGTCAGGAGGACAATTTACAAAAGCAAAATGGTGGTATCACTTGAAATTATGAGATATGACACTTTGTGCGCTGCTGTCCCTCATCATGTCTTCACAGGGAGCAGCAAGTTAAGATGCAGGACTGTTTCTCAGCTTAGGGGGAGTGCGCATGTTGGTGTACTTTATGTGAATGTGTGGGGGTGGCTGTGTGGGTGTGTGAGAGACAGCAGCTTGTCAGTTTGAATCTGAAATATACACTGACAAGCTGCAGTCTCTGTTACCAAAACACTAGTAAAAAAAAAAAACCCCTCTACTTTGATACATTGCCAGTTTCTCTGAGTGGTCAGTGCAAGCCTTTATGACAGCAAGTCAGGAAGTA
>NW_007577948.1:544760-546163 GCF_000690725.1 Stegastes partitus | reverse complement strand
ACCGAGCCACAATGCAGCCCTTTGTATCTTCAGTGAATGATAAATTCAATAGGTTATCAACAGGAGAAATGTCATCAATTTCCTTCAAACATGGAAGATAAATGCTTTAACATAGATTAAGAAGGGAACTGAATACAATTTAAAAACACATTGTATTACAGTATCTACAGTTTCCAATTTAAGATAACATTCATTTAGTGCAAGATCAATAGTGTACATGAATGAAATAATAAACAGTATATGCACACACATATATATTCAAATTCCTCAAGATTGCAAAAATACATATATATATTTGCAGAAAACATGTTTTATTATGGGCTGCAGGGTGGCGCAGTTGTTTAGCACTGTTGCCTCGCAGCAAGAAGGTCGCCGGCTCGCGCCCCGGCAAGGACACCCGGAATCTTTCTGGGTGGAGTTTGCATGTTCTCCCCGTGCAGCGTGGGTTCTCTCCGGGTTCTCCGGCTTCCTCCCACACACCAAAAAACATGTTGAGGTTAATTGGTGATTCTAAATTGTCCGTAGGTGTGAATGTGAGTGTGCTTGGTTGTCTGTCTCTATGTGTAGCCCTGTGATAGACCGGTGACCTGTCCAGGTGTCCCCTGCCTTCACCCTAAGTTGGCTGGGAGTGAGGATTAAGCGGTGCATAGATAATGCATGAATGGATGGATGTTTGGTCATTTGCAGTTTGGCTAATCAACAGCTGAAATTACTTTAAGTGCAAATACAAATTAAAGGGCACTCATTCAACAATTAACTATAAAAAACCAACAGACTCATAGAAAAAGAAAAAGAAAAAACAAACAGATAAATAAGTTCAACCTCCACATCTTACAATTTGTCTCTGTTAAAGAGGAAACTTTTAAATGTACAAAAGCAGAATTATGGAATCCCAGAAGTTAGTCCTCATTTATAAGATTTCCCACCTCCCAGAACCCATAGACACTGCATTATAGTGTTTGCTATTTAAAACAAAAAAACTTTACATTACAGATAATGAGAGCAGTCTGACTAGATATTGCCCCAACTGGGGTGGGAGTCCAAGCAGCAGGGCTTCACGCTGATTGGACAATGACATACAGGCAGGTCAAAGTGTTCAGAAAGCTGACAGTGGATAGTTTTGTTTTTTTTTCTTTTGCTTTGGTGGCACGTCGCCCTTATGGACAAACCGCCCCTGCTTGCCACTGTGTTTGGACAGTGTTGATAGAAATCCTGTACAACTCAAAGCACCTCCAAAGTCCGCCAGTTCATGTACAACTCTTGTGACGATGGTTTATAAAGATGTAGATGAAGGAACATCTTGTACAGTCTCACCTTATTTGTTTTCCTGGCACTTGTGCAGTCTGCATGCTTGCAGTATGTACAGTTCACATGGCACATGGACATCCACAAAGGCTCACAGA
>NW_007577948.1:537876-544397 GCF_000690725.1 Stegastes partitus | reverse complement strand
GAATCAACAAATACTGTAGCTGTCATCAAAGTCAGCTATGCAATTTAAGTTCATGTCATTATTTTTTGAGTTAGAATATGGAATAATTTAGCTCATACAATTTTTTTTTGTTTGTTTTACATAAATACGCTTAAAAGATCAAGAAACACACAATGGTGAATAATGTTTAAAAGGGAACTTTTCTGAGGAACAAATGTTGTAACCTTGCTGGGGTCAGGTAATTTATTGTAGACACGCTATAGCAACCGCCACATGGAGCAGCACACCTGGGCTGTGTCCGAAATAACCCACTCACTCCGTACTCCCTACGCCCTATATAGGAAGCACCTTTGCAAAGTATCATTTTGGACACTACTCGAGCTATTAATTACGTCGCTCGCTAGCTGCGATTTGTGCTGCAACAGCGTAGTACAAACACATCAAATTAACAGTTTATTGCGTAGCTAAGAAATCCAATTAAATCAAGTTTATTGTCATTTTGCTGCACATACCAGATGAGAGAGCGTTTCTTCAGGATCCAGTAACTTAAAGCAGTTTAAATACAGTGGTGTTGTATGTCCAAATCACAACCGAGCGGCGCAATTTTAGCGAAGTTCACTGTCAAATAAAAATAAAATTTAACAAAACAAACAGGAATTTTTCCGCGCTCTCGTTCATCTCCATTTCCATTTCCTTTCGCGCAATGCATGACGGTCCATATTGCTCGGTTAGTGACCATTGGCTGTACACTACTTTTTACGGTGCATTGTGGGATATTTTGAGTGCATTATATAGGGTGTAACATTTGTAACTTAACATTCGGACACCCCTACAAAATGGCGTGGCCTATATAGTGCACTATATAGGGCATAGGGAGGGATTTCGGACACAGCCCTGCTAATGTCATAAAATGCATGAGAGGACTGAAGAAGAGTTCAATGTTTTCCTTTGGAAGTTTTCTCCCCCAAAGTTTAATGGCCAGTGAGGTATGAAATATGTGCCTCTTGGTACATTGTGCTGTTTGTGTTTATTATGCATTTATTTTATTTGGCATTTTTTGAATTTGGGCTCAGACTCATATATTTGTATGTTTATCTGTTCAGTTCTCATGGCATTGGCATTTTGCCACTCTGGCATGACATTGAGAATAAATGTCTGCATGATAAAGAACACAGTGTCGTATGTGATTAAACTGGAAGGGAGCAACAAATCTAACCTGAAATTTGGCTTGTATTGGTGATGCTGGTGCAGTGGTGTAATTTGTGTAAGTAAAGGTCATCACTTCATGTCCTTAAGGCACCTAATGCTCAGAAAATGCCACCATATATCACATTTCCTCTTCATCAGTCTTTGTCTATGAGCTCCAGATGTACTTTCTGTACTTTTGGGATGTTATACACTCCACTCACATGCACTCATCTGATGCCTTTTCTCAAGTCATCTCTGTAAATTTACAGTAAACCATGTCGATGTTTGTTCCTTCCAGCTACATTGAGATCAGCGTATTCATAATACAGACTGAATAAAAGCCGCTCTAGGCGACCTTGTTTGCCTATTGAATCAATACAAAGTGATACTGCCTGCAGACTAGTGAATCTGCTTGAACCCTTAAGCTCTTTCTATGATTGAGTGCACAGTGAAAACAGCACTGAGGGATTACTCAAGACTGGATTTTATTTAGTCCAAAATAGCATGAAAAAGCAATGTTTATGAACACAAACGTTTGATTATCTGAAGACTGAGACTAGTATTTTAGCACATTATTTAGTTCTACCACAGATAGTTGTGACCAGACCTGCATGGGTACATGGTCGAATGATTGGAAGACATATTGGGATGGTACCACTCTAAGACATGACATTTTTACTTGGGCTTCAGAAGGAAGTAGGGTTCAGCCAACAACAGATCAGATCCCTCTATGAAACATGCAAAAGTAGGGTTCACTGGCTTTGGTTGGAGAGAAAGAACCTGATCTGTACATCTAAACCAACTCATGTGATGGCGAATGGAAATGATCTGGTAGTAGCAAATGAGTAAACTCTTATTCAAGGAAACTTTTCCACTGATGAGGCTCAAGAGCTGTGGCTAAAAACCTCAGACTACAGCTTGTAAGTAGACCCTTAGAGAAGAACAAGCGATAAAAACCACTCCATAAAAATACTAAAAAATAATAAATGGTTATTATTTTGGGAATGAAAAAAAAAGTCTCAGTTTCCAGTCAGTGAATCCTATTGGACAAAAATAAGTCACCTTCAGCAACAAGTCTGACTTCAAGTAAAACAGTCATTCTTTGACTTGGTCCGGTAAGTTGTAGACCCAAATCCTATTAATAGTCAGCTCAGCAGTCATTATACTAGCCTTAGTTTAGCCTTGTCACTATGAATTTAGCTATAAAGTAAAAAATAATTGTTGAACGTAGCTTTAAATGGATATAAAGCGGACCTTCATAGGATAATCTATCCTGGCCTCTGGAACAATAACACACCCCCCACACAGATACATCTGACAGAGTGCCTCAGCCTCTTACTTCATTAGCTCTCCATTGAGAGATTATTCCTGGCAAAGGCTAATCTTCATTCTAGTGGCTCAGAGCTATAATAGGGACCCCCTGACAATAGAGGGAAGCAACACATAATCAAGAGATGAGTGGAGCAATTACTGGCAACACTCACATGGGAACATGGAAGACAGTCACAACCAATCAAAAGCCTAATTATATGAATATACAAGATCTTCTGTATTATCCAGTAACCATGTGAATGACCTCACGCCCGCCTCCACCTTCATCCTTTCTTGTCTTCCCTTTACACACTGGGATATTGCTGGAAGACATGAACTGTACTTCTTGGAGAAAATAAGCAATCTTCTGTAAACACATATTTTTAAATCAGCAGCGACTCTGAGAATCATAGAGGCTCTCACTTGTGATTCATCAACAACAAGTGCTGCGTCCTAAATTAGTTCAGTTATTATACCACAACACACGGGCTCATAGTCGAGTACTTTCCACAACAACTAATGAAGTCCGGTTCAAAAATCTGCTTGTGCAGTTTCCCTGGCTTCATTTTCTTGAAACCAATATCAGTGTCTTGGAACAAGGCAGAATGAAGCAGACAAAACAAACAAACAGGCACAAACAAGATGATCCGCTTTAGGAACAGTAGGGATTCTTTCTTCCTGAAAGCAGGTTTCTGTACTGGCAGTGGAAAAGGATTTCAAACCAAATGCACATATACAGTACATGGGTTCTAAGACGGATAATCTTACAGTATTAGTGGTTAAAGGGCTATATGGTTTCATACGGCTTTGCTGCTCTCTAATAAGTATCCTATAAGTTTTCAAAGACAGTCATATTTTTCTTTATTAAGTGTATCTTCAGAGAGAGGTACTGTTTAGATGAGTTCAGATGGCAATGTAGTTTGGCCCACTGCTTTAATCCAGATCGAAACATCTCAACAGCTATTAGATGAGCTTCTATTTTGAAGTTTGTACAGATATTCGCACTCCTGTCTTTTGTGATATGCTGACTTTAGTTCTGGTATTGTTGTGTTTTAGTAAAATACAGAAGCAGTCAACAGTTTGGACAAATTCACATTTGAGATTCATCCACTATTTTGAGACATGAAAGTCAGTCAGTCCACGATTAAAAATGAACAGCAGCTCAGATTAGAGCAATTCTTCCCCAGTCAAGCAGACGACACACCTTCACATGCAAAGAAACCACTACTGAGAGAAACCAAAAAGAAGAACTGATTGGACCAAGAAACAGAAAAAAGGACAGTAGATGAGGGGAAATCTGAACTTTGATTTAATGACTTTATTTTTTGAGTCACTGTGTCTTTGTGATAGTGAACAGATGGCACACACTTACAGGTTCTCTGAGGGCTGCTTGACCAGGAAGCACATGATGAAAGGCTGCATCACATGACCTGGCCTCCACAGTACCCTCACCTATACGGTGGGGCATCAACATTTTTCTCAGTACATATATTTCTGATGCAGCTATTGGCATGACACTTTCACCAGATGTCAGTAACAACACAAGTAATCTACACATACAAAGAAATCAAAACATATATGTCCATAAATGAATTTATGTGTAATAAAGTGAAGTGACCAAGGTGATAAATATTGAACACGTGAAGAAAAGAAGGTACAAAAAGGCACGGGGAGCCAAGAAACCAGCTGAAATCTGTCAGGATGTAGGATCCTGCCTCCATTAGTGCAAATTGATATTAGCTGGTTAGGCCTAATTGATAGGCTATAAAAAAGGCTTGTCATTGCCAAGGTGTCACACAAGAACATCTCATGATGGGTAAAAGCAAAGAGCTCTCTGAAGACCTTCACAACCTTATTCTTGCGAAACATACTGATGGCATTGGTGACATATGTCATTCTAAACTTCTGAATGTTCCAGTGAACAACGTTGGGGCCATGATCCAGAAGTGGAAAGAACATGATATCACCATTAACTGGCCACAACCAGGTGCTCCTCACATGACTTCCGACAGAGGAGTCAACAGAATAATTAGAAGAGTTGTCCAAGGACCAAGGAGAATTCGCGAAGAGCTTCAGAAAGACCTGGAACTGGTAAGTGCAGCTGATTCAAAGAAAACAGTAAGTAATGCAATCAACAATGGCCTCTGTGCACCACCAAAGACACCATTGCAGAAAAAAAGCATGTTGAAGCTCCACTAGTTTTCTGCACAACATTTGGACAAGCCCATGAAATACTGGGACAATATTCTGGTCAAATGAGAGCAAAATTGAACTCTTTGGAGGTCACAGAACACACCATGTTTGGAAGAGAAATGGCACTGCACATCACCCTAAAAACACCACACCAACAGGAAAGATTGGAGGTGGGAGCATCAGAGTGTGGGGCTGTTTTTCAGCATATGGTACGAACAAGACTTGACACAACTGAAGGAAGGATGAATGGAGAACTGTACCGAGACAGTCTCCTGCCATCTACCAGGATGCTGAAGATGAAACGATTGCAGACATTTCGACAACACAATGATCCCAAACACACTGCCAAGGAAACGCTCAGTTGGTTTCAGAGAAAGAAAATAAAGCTGCTAGAATGGCCCAGTCAATAACCCTATGTGAAGCAAATTGGAAATCTATGGAAAGAACTGAAGAGCAGAATAGGCCTGAGGAACCTTCAAGATCTAAAGACAGTTTGTGTGGAAGGATGGGCAAAAATCACACCTGAGCAACACGTGCCACGAGTTTCTTCATACAGGAGGCATCTTAAAGCTTTCGTTACCAACAAAGGCTTTTTTTGTAAGTATAAATTAAAGTTTAGCAAGTATGTTCAATACTTCCCCCCTATGTCATCCCACTTTGTTACACTTAGCTTAATTCATTGACGTTTTTTAAAATTTATTTATTTGTATGTGTGGATTACTTGGGTTGTTGTCAACATCTGGGGAATATTTCATGTCACTAGCCTCATCAGAAATATATGTATTCACTGAGAAAAATATGAATGTGTTCAATACCTATTTCCCCCGCTGTACCAAAGCTGACCTGGTTTGAAATCAGGGAGGAAAAAGTCATTTTTGGTCACACACCTGTCAGAGCACACCACAGCCACCAAGCAGCATCTACCACAGCCTGCTATGGGGCATTCAAGGAGCATCAGTAAATCATAGTGTCTATTGAAAAGAAAATGTTCAGAAAGTCACATGTTTTGCCTTTGACCAGGTGGGAGGTGCAACAAAATGAGAAAGTGGGTTGAACTGGTGCTACCGGTGAAAGAGTCAGTCTGAAGCCCTGAATAATGTTTTTTTCTTTTTTTTCATTATTTCTGTTGTGTGTTTTGAGTTTGTACAGATCCTGTAAATATTGATGAAAGTTTGATGAATGGTTTTGAAATTTCGTTTTGGTAAGTCTTAATAATGTTGAATTAGATTATGATTAGAACATCCTCCAGAGGCAGAAAATTTGCATTCCTGTAAATAGTTGTGCCTGAAGTTACTCATATTCTAATTTCTGATTCAAAATAAAAGGTTATTTGCAGACTGTACCCCCCACCAAAAATTTTCACCAGCCGCCACTGGTGTTGACCATGTATCAGTGTGTAGGATCACAGTGAGGGTGTGTTGCACTGCACAAAGACAGATTCATCAGATTAGATGAAGACCACAGCAGATGACACAAGGTTACATCCGATTACATACAGTATGTTCAGGGGATCATGACACATCATTAAGATGAGCAGGGTGAAACACATTGACCCTGATACTTAATCCTAATGAATACAGCCAGGCATGATGTAAGACACACACACACAAACACACACACACACACACACACACACACACACAGGTTGAGATTCCAGCTGTGTCTCTGTGTGTCTCTACGTCAGATGATCCTGAGGCAGCTGGTGGACGCAGCCATGGACATGCGCCACAAAGGCGTCTTTCACGGGGACATGACGCCTCAAAATGTCCTGCTTGATTTCAGCGGTTGGGTACCAAGAGTGCGTTTCATCAACTTGGGCTGCGGCACCTTCTCCACTGAGTCCAGTCATC
>NW_007577948.1:531283-534754 GCF_000690725.1 Stegastes partitus | reverse complement strand
ACACCAAAAGGTACTTTGTAGTGATATTGACACAAAATGAAACGACAGTAACAAGAAAACTTTACTGTGATATAAACAGACACCAACAGCTTAAAAATTGATGATAGTCACCATTATTCACCAGTATTTTTTATTTTTTTTGTCCTCCACAAGACGTTAACAGGAGCTAGAGTTTGTTTCTTCTAGCTGTTTGAAACTATTGGCTCTGAGTTTGTTTAATACCTGCTGCATCAGACAATGACGTGTCTCCAAAGAGAGAGAGTGCACATTTGTACAGTGAACAATGCCATTGCTGGTGACCAATTATATTCTCATAACGGTAAATTATCTCTGAGAGCGGATCAGTCGGGACCAGGATTTAGAAAGAAAGTCACACTGTGTAGGTCTATGTGTCTTCACATCAGGCAAATGAGATGTCACACTGAGAATCACAGTTCAGTTTCCAGCTGTTAAGGATCATTTCTTTGTATTTTATTACAAACCTGCAGCACCAGACATTGGCAAAATCCACAAGTGTCTTCAAAGTTTCTCCAGAAGTGTCTCTAATGTGACAACAGCACACTGACGTGTCGACAAAGGCATCATGTGTGACATTATTTTCTGACTGACTTGGATCACAGATTTTCGGGGTGGACTGCTGGACTTGACAGACCGGTTTCAGTGTGGAGATCACCACAGCAGCAGAAATACGTTGAAGAGCAAAAACAAAAACCAACTCAGTCTCACGGCAATTTGTGAAATAGTCATCAAACTTAATCTATTGATTGGTTTCCAGGGACAAGAGTTGCCCAATTTTCTCGTGTTCCCGAGCATCAATTTCAAACCAGTGCATTTCAATTGGGCTTATCTTTCGTGTCTGGGCCACGTTTATTTTCCCTATTAGACAGCGCATATGCTGTCATGTTTTTGTTGTTCTTTTCTTCTGACAGTCAGGCATTAACCAATTTAACTGTTATGGCCCGTCCACACTAATAACTATAGAGATCACTGTAAAGATGTATGCGCCCACACTGATCAACGATAACATTCTGTAAACTGGCATCGTGCGGTGCCGCAGCCTGTTGCAGCAGCTCCCGACCACCCGCTCCTTATTTTTGTTATTTTTGTTATTTCATCTTGTCTTTTGTGTAATTTGTATTCTGTCTTGGTTGCTTTATGAGACTTATGCTCTTTTTGGTTGCTTTATGGGACTTATTCTCTTTTTTCCCCCCGCCATATTCACTTTTTTTTTTTCTCCCCCACTGTACTCATGTCGCCCCTCACAACATGGGGTCAGGGCCACAGCACCACTCACATTGTCTATATGTTTACATGTGATGACTGTGTACAGTCAGCAGTTCATAGACATTGGCACGTGCTGAGTGTCTTGTGTGCTGAAGCGCTGCCAGGCCTGCAGCCATCATCAGCTCCTGCTTGCTTCAGGCCTTGTTTTCCCTTCAGCGTATGGAAAACCTGCTCGCTTGGATTTTCCACATTTAAGCCTTAAAAAACTCCTTTGTTGCTTTAGCAGGATGTTTGAGATCTTGCTGTAGGATGAAGCACTGTGCAATGAGTCATTTTGGTGAAATGAAACAGGCCAAATGTCTCCAAAGATGTAATTTTGCTGCTATCAGTAGTTAGATCATCCCTGACGATAAGTCCACCAGTACTTGTGGCAGCCATTACACAGATCAAGTGGTACCACTGCAAGGAAATAGTTTNTTAGGTGCAGGTCCACCATTATTGGATTATTCAAATGAACTCCAGAAATTGCTCTTGAGAGTCAGTTCATCCAATTCAGTGTCTCAATCCAAAATATTTTAGACATTGAACTATTGCTAAAAGGAAAAAGGAAAAGAAATATTAAAAAAAAATTGGACAATTAATAAAACACATTTCTATCTGGATATAGATTAAATTCCAACACTACCAGGATGCGTTCAAATATTGACTAGAAAATGCACAACATGACTCTTGTGTGTGATGTACTGAGCTCCTCTCCTCTGTCTTCCTTCCATACAGTTAGAAGCACCATTACATGTCACTAACTCTGTGTTTCCCCTGAGGTCCTGTCCTGTGCGCTGTGGACGTCTCTGGATGTGGAGCTTCGCGTCCCTGACCTCCAGCCGCTGGCCTCACCGACCCCCAAAATACTTGTATTCATATTGATTGTTCTGTTCTATTACTTGCTCTCCATCTGCTATCCTGTTCCCCCCCATCCCCACTCTCACCCAACCGGTCGAGGCAGATGGCCGTCTTCCCTGAGCCTGGTTCTGCCGGAGGTTTTTTTCTCCTCCCTTGGGAGGGTTTTGGTTCCTTCCCACTGTTGCTCAGAGGAAGTCCAAAGGCTACTTTGGATTGTTGGGTTCTCTGTTTAAATTTGTAAGGTCTATACCTCACTTTGTTAAGTGCTGTGTGATAACGTGAAGTAAACTGTGCTATAGAAATAAAATCGAATTGAACTGAATTTTGCTTGTAAATAAGGATTTGACATCATTTCAAATGAGGAATTTGACATTTTTTGCTCCACCTCCCATTTTATTATATAAACTCAGTTACTGCTGATGTAACCTGTCACTTTAGTTATTAAATTGGGTGCAGCTTCATCATTAAATGAAATGCATTGCATGCAGTCCAGATGATCCAAGTTGCTGACCGGATACAGGCCGGGGTCAGCGACAGACAAAGACTGACTGCAGGCAGGATCGGGGCGGAGTCTATGTCCCCGCTGCAGGGTGGTCAAAAAAAAAAAAAGAAAAAAAAAGGTGTCCAGGACAGTCTAAGGGCAACTCAGAGGTGTATCAATATTATAGGAAAGAGTCCAAAAAAACCAAAAAGCACAGTTTGCCAGGGCAGCTCAGAGTCTGGTCAAAGCCAACGACTAGACAGAGCCAACGACGGACGAGACGAGGACTCTCAGGAGGTCGGGCTGGAGGCTGGTGATGGAGGAGACCCTCAGAAGAAGAGCAAGTCTTTGAGATTTCCTCGTCAGCAAAGACTGGCACAAGTAAGCAGATAGTATGAAACACAATGAAGATCAATTTGTGTTCTGTGATTCCGTGTAGTTAGATGAAGGATCTCTAGCAGCTCTCATACAGGAGGTTCTTTCAACCTCAGGCTTTGCACTCAGGCTTAAAGTTAAGAATGAAAAGTGTAATTAGTTCAACACAGTAACAGAAAAGAAGGCATAGTGATACAGTGATACCTCCTTGTGTGTTTTAGCAAAGTTTGAGTGGAAATGGGATGTACTGTTGCCGTCCAACCACTGTCTGGCAGCTCAGAGCCCTTTTCCATTCCATGCTCAATGTACAGGGATGTTTTTCAACCCCAACTGTCATGTACAAGGGTGCTGACATTAGCCATGAGCTCCCTGCCGGTAAGACACACTCACATGTTTTTTTGTTTCATCTTCTTCTGATTGAAGTAAATATGTTCCTCATATTAATTCATTTTTGATGAATTGCCAAAACCACTTCTCCAAACCTCTCTTTA
>NW_007577948.1:500639-528720 GCF_000690725.1 Stegastes partitus | reverse complement strand
GATATCTGTAGGGGGACAAATACTTTTCCACAGCACTGTAGTTGTAAGGTTAATAAAGGGAAAGACATAACCAACAACCAAGGTGGCATGTAAAAACTCCTATGTATCACTGACGTAACCCTACAGGTAACAGTTCAATATCTGGATTGCAGAAACATTCCTTTACAAGAGTGTGACCAGGGTGCCACCATCCATTGTCAATAAAAGCAGCAAGCCCTCTACTTCCCTTCTTGTCACTCTAAGATTTACCCCTGTCCATCTGAACTGATACAGATGGGATATGGAGTAATTCCTGTAGCCATGTCTCTTTAAAAGACAAAACACTACACTCATGGACGCCCCTTGATTCTTCACAAGGGCTGTTAGCTCATCTATCCTATTGTCTAGCGATTGTTGGGATTCGTGTGCTTGTATTTTGGTTGTGGTATTTCCTGTGTGTTTTAGTTTTGCTGTGCTTTGCACTTTCAGGCTGGGCAGGGCCACGGTCGAGGAGGACTCGCTCACTCATTATCCAGCACACCTGCCCCGCATCGCAATCAGTGCTGCTTTTAAGCTGGCTTCTCCCCGTGATGTGGTACCAGAGGATTCACTCCCCTACGAGCGGTAGATCGGCCACGCTTCTTCTCGAGTTCTCGTGTTTGTTGTTCTTTAATTCTATGCTGACGTTTTTGTGTCGGCATTCTCTGCTGAGCCTCCTCAGCCTGACGTCCTGCCCAGCCATCTCAGACTTAGACTTAGACTTTATTGTTCGCAGGGGGAAATTCTTTTCCACAGACCAGCCCTTGACTTCCATCTCATAACATGACAATACAAACGACAGAGAATCCCACATAAGGGTACACAGACAGAATATCTCGTGGCAACCACCAGCAGCAGCCCTCCAGGTTTTCCCCCATTGGATCCTGGCCGTCACGAGCACCCTCTCCACGGATTCCACCCCCTGCACTGGAGCACTCCGCTGGAGCCCCCTAAGCCCTCTCACCTCTCTCCACGAAGTCCAGCGTGCACCGGCACTTTCCCCTCCTGCTTCCTTGGTGTCCTTACTCCCTCCCCCGACTAAAAATCCTCCTTTCCCAACCCACCTCCCTTGTCGCATTAATTGAGTCCACTTCCTGTAAATTAGGAGTCAACTCCTGACAGTGATCTCACAATGCCCATGTTTATAGAAAGAAGATTTATATCTATTCTTCTCCACCAGACTCAACTCTTTGGACCCATCGCTTTTTTTTGTTATTGTTTCTTTGTCTCTCTTCTTCATCCTTATCTGATTTGTTGAGCAGCAGCAGCAGCAGCATCAATAAATAAAAGTGATTAAAAACATGATGGAAAAATAGAGCAGAAGGCTCCCAACAAGCATGGCCAGAGACTGCACAGCTGAAAAAGTCACCAGCGAAAATTCAGACAAGCACGATGAAAAAGAAAGTTAAAAGTAGTTGATAAAAACTGAAAAAGTTGAAAGCTGAGCAGAAGCCACTGTAACAGGCTGCATGAACAGTTGGCATGTGTCACAAAAAAAAAAAAAACTTGGCATTTTCTTTACTCCTCCACACCTTGCTCTTGCCGTCTCTCTGATTCAGGTTCATCTTGGTCCCATCTGTCCACAAGACCTTTTTATTTCCCCCAGAATTCTCTTCAAAGACTTATTTTCAACTGTAATGTTTCTTGACTTGCATGTTGCAGTGTAGCCTTTGTGTTTCTGTTAATGAAGCTTCCTGCAGACAGCGGTCATCCACACCTGCTTCCTGAAAAGTGTTTGTGATCTGCTGGACAGGGATGTCTGGATTTTTCCTCATTATGGTGAGATTCTTCTGTCAGCAGCAGTGCAGGTCTTTCTTGGCCCACTGGTGATTTTGAAATTATTGCGCTCACAAAACGCTTGTTCTTTTGAATGATAACGATGTTTCACACAGTTGATTTTGGTCATCTCAGTGTAACTTGGGCATGTATGTATCTATGAGTTTTAGGGTTAATCAATGACAGGAGCTTAACAAAGTGTTGTCATTTTATTCTGATCAAACTGGCATTTTGGTTTATTTGCAGTAACTGACATTACTGAGCAACTCTTTTACATTACGTTTTGGGTTGCATGTAAAAAAAAACAAAAAAAAAACTCCACAGCTTTCCATCCAGATGACAGGGCACATTCTTGTTGCTGGTTCCATTTTGTTCCACTGTCCTGCAACAAGCCAAGATTTGCTCCAAGCTGCCAACAAAGCCAAACCCAAAGACTGAAAGCAAGTTTCCACAAATGTACACAGGTAAAAAGAATTGTTTTTGGAATATTTGATGAGGAAGTAAATGGATTTCACACATTTTTTAGATGCACATAAAACTGAATGAAACCATATCATTCATTTGTTTACATAGACTGTATAAAAGATGGACGTTGCTACCGTGACGTCACCCGTTGGTTTCTGCACTGAGAAAATGAAGCCAGGGTTTTGCTACTACCTGGTTGACATCTTGGATTTTTGGAGCCAGTGACGCAAAAATCGTCGGAGGGGGGCGGAGCCATAGGAGCAGTGATTGGTCAGATGGATTGAGAGGCAGGCCCTCTCTGCCCGCCCACATTTACCGCCTTCTGCTCGCTTCATCTGTATGGTCTCTGCCGACTGTCAATCAAGCCAGCCACGCCCCTTGCCCTGCAAAATTTTGACGATTTTTTAAAAATTCAGTATTGATTTATTTTCAGATTGGCCACCTGATCTCTGGACTTGATCATGAAAACTAATAAGAAAAAAATCCTGAGCTGGAGGAATGCAGTATTTTGTGATCTGTGATCACTTCTTTTCCAATTCATTTCTATGGGAGCCAGGGCTTTTTGGAGCCAGGACTAGCGGACGTAGTGATATTGCAGGTTTTTGACACTTCTGGGTTGGCTTCATTTTTCAGGGCCGGTTGCTACGTCCATCTTTTATACAGTCTATGTTTGTTTACAAGAAAACTCTGCTATGTTTTCAATTATCCCACAACATGATTGATTTAACAGTGAACACGACAAGTGAAATCCATTTTATATTTTTAATACATACCATATATTGTACATTAACTATCTTTGTTTATGAAAATCTTTATTACCATGTAAATTATTAGTCCTGATAATACAGTTCTGTTTGCACACCAACATAAACATTTCAGTCATTTTTCAGTTTGCCACAGCAGTTACTAAGCATATGTGAGAGCATGTGCAAATGCATATGTGCACCAGAATGCAAACACATGCACTTACAGAAAGATGAACCAGGCTTTAAAATGTGTTTGTGTGTCAGTGCCAAGCAACGCGAGAGAATGAAAAAGTGTCGTAGCAGCTTTATTGCTTTCTCATCCTTCAGTGTCAGCCCAGTCGCCACTGTCTTGCAATTCTCCTGTCTGAGTCCCTCAGCAGCACACTTAAAACTGTGTGTGTGTGTGTGTGTGTGTGTGTGTGTGTGTGTGTGTGTGTGTGAGAGAGAGAGATGGTGTTTAGGAAATCAGATCACAATCTGCAATGCCACTTTGCAGGGATGGAGAGAATAACGAAGGCTGAAGAGAGGCAGACAGAGGAAAGCCTCCTATTGTTCTCAAAAAAGAATCATGGAAAGAGAAACCTGCAGAGGTCATGAAAGGAATTCCAGCAACATACAACTTTGCAAAATCAACCAGCGAAAGTTGGCATAAATGACCTACTAGAACTCTGTTTGCTGTATGTGAGGAAACACATGACATTTTTTTAAAAGTAGATGACAGTTTGAAAACACATTTTTCAGATACCAATCCGTTATAACAATATACGGCAACTCATGTTTCTAATTTTAAATCCACAAGTCTCACTCTACTGATGGAAGGAAGAAGAAAAGGGAGTCAAACCACAGTGAAGCTGGCGGTCTGATGGACAGCTGCAGGGCAAAGCAGAGAACACTGGACAGGAACACACAGGGAACAAAGTTACAGGCAAGTCAGAGAAAGAGACAATCTGAGACGGAGATTACATACATTTTCTGTTTAAACATAGAAAATAAATGGTTGGAGTTTCACCTATCAGACGGCCTATGAACTAGTGATGTGTAGTTCAGCTGAGAAAATTAACAGGATTTAAGCTTAGATTGTGATATCTGTTCTACATGTCTGATTTCAAAATTCAATAAAAAGGAACAGTTTGCATCAGATTCTGTAAAGAACTGTGCAACTGAGTACTCATTTCTAGCTCAGCTGGGACCAACAGTTGCATGACAAGCTTCATGGATTTTTCGGCTGAACTGCAGGCAGTGTTTACACAGCAGATGAAAACAAATTAAAAGTATAAGTGACAGAGTTTCACTGAGTCTGATATGACACATTAGTTTCTAGGAGCTCCTTACCTCCTGGGATTATGTGGTGGAAAAGGTTCATGAAAGGGAGGGTGTCAGTGAAAAGGTTAAGCAGTGCAGAGAGATAACTTGGACTACAACAGAAAGACATCTGTCTTCTTTCTCCCGTTCACCTTCCTTGACTCAGTCTGTCTCTAAGTGTTGGAGATAAAGATACAAGTAGCAGAATAAATGCTCCATTGTATTCACTAATCTCATTCAATGAAAGTGCTGTAATATCTCCTGACCAAAAATAACACTGCTAATGCATAATAACAAATGGCAAACTGTGAATGTGTTCCCAGCTCGGCTATGCAAATGTGAATTGAACCCCTCATCTGAGCAGTGCTTTGTTTACTCAAAGCCAAGACGGATGAGCTAACATCCCTCTAGCTCCTCTGCCACTATTGGCAAAACAACAGCCCCCTGATTGCAAGTGCTGTTCATTTGCATTGGACACATGGTGGAAATGAGATTCCCATGGTGATGGATGGGCCCACTCTCCCTGCTGTTTAAACAGACTGACTGTAGACTTGTGGGTGCATTCCCAGCTCCACACAATTCCCAGTTCTTCCATCCACCATGCCCACACAATCCCATTGCAAGCTAATAGACTTCGAATGGGAATTGTCACTCTGGTGGATTAATGCCGTTGCTGTTGTCCCACGCTGGTGGGCCAAATGCTGTTGCTGTTGTCCCATGCTGCAAGGTAACTTCAGAGCGCTGAAACTGGATAGAGATGACTCTCATTTATCATGTCACTTTTTAATGTTGTAGCCATGCTGGTCTGAATCTGTGTGGGTGACTCATATCACTGTCAATGAGTCTTAAGATCTTAAAATGCGTCTATGATTAATATTTGCTCTTTGCTGAAAAACTAATTATATTTTTCTGCACAAGAAAACAGCTCAGAAATTCATGGCTCAGCCTGCCTGAGGAAGTGAGAAAATGTAATAACTTTAACAGTGCTGTAGATTTTCTGCTTGCTGAGGATCATATGAGCCACCAGGCAGCTCTTATGTGTTGAAGGGGAAAGGCGAGACTTAAAAGTTGCCACAAATAGTCATTAAAATTTAATTTTGTTTTTTTACTCGCAGCCCCCCAGTTGGTGAATAAGATATCCCTCCTTCTCATTCATCTTTGATTTGCAGTGACATTAGTGGAAGTTCTCTGTTCTCTGCTGGGGTTTAAAGATAACATCTGGCAGAAGAAGCATTTAGATTCAGCAGAAGTACTAATACCACACTAAAAATATGTAGTTACACGAGCAATAAAAATCCTAATTAAGCAAAAATATGCAAGTATGATTAGGATGTGTGTATAAAACTAAAAGTACTTGTCCCCCGTGTGTTATATTGTTACGCATTGGTTAGTCAGAGCATTAACACCACTGACAGCTTGAATAAAAAAACTGTGATATTTTTGTTACCATCCAATGTTTTACTGGGAGACATTGGGTTTATGAGCATTCATTTTGATATTACTTGACGTGTACCTAAACAATGGTGCAAACAAAGCAACCCTGGGTTAAACCTGCCTTCTTATCAGTCAGCGGGGGTGACTACTCTGGTTGTAAAAAGAAGTTGCTGTATTGAAACCTATTCGAAAATTATTCTACTTTGCACTGGATTTGTTTTCTAAATGAGTATACGGCCTCAGCTGCAAGTCTTCTTCAAGACAGCGTGATGAAAATTCTGATCCTATTTAGAGTAAAATAGATGATGATGTCATACCCTCCACCTCCACTTCTGTTTAGTAGACAGCTTTCCCTCTCTGTCCTTCCTGTTTCTTTTTCCCTCACTGTGGGTGTGACTAAGTGAATGTGTGCATGTGTGTGCGTCTCTCCCTTTGGGTAGTTACCTGAGTAAGGACACCTGTGTCGGGGAGTGGCTCACCGCCTACCAGAACACACTGGATCAGTTCGCCATTCATTGTGGACCGTTGATCAGACTACAGTCAGTCAACTCTAGCCAAGTAATTCCATTCTCTTAATTTTTGCTCTGGTTTAACCTATCATCTGCCTAGTTTTCCAATCTGCTTGATTACTTGGACTTCCTAGTTGATCCCTCGACGCACACACCACCTCTCTGGACCTGGCTGCACATCGAACTCCTGTGGATCCGAACTCGTCTGGTGCCCTAAATTCCATGAGCCATACCACCCTGTCCCCCTCTGCCCACAGACTCCTTGACCACTGGCCCTCCTTCCAATGCCAGCTAAGTAGAGTCATGAGCTTGTGTTCCTATAGTGTTAAAGTTTGGTTATAATGAACTTTGGGTCCAGCATTTTTTGTGTCGCCACATCGACATATAGTTGTAACCTGTTTTGCCCTCATGTTGTCGTTCTGGGTTATACGTCGGCACATATTCCATGTGTAGTAATTGCCCCATAGCCATTGTTTCCCTTACTGTACCTCACCCTGTTGTACTCGGTTCTGATCAGTACCCCCCTTCCTGTAATTACTGCCATGTTGTTTTGTTTGCTCTTCGTCAGCTCGTTCGGTTTGTCCATCTTAGTTTTCTGGTTTTCCACATTAGTCTAGTTAATGGTTGCTTACCACTTGGTTCCCTTCTGGAGCTCGCTAGAGGCACTCCTGTATCCCTTTCCTGTAGTTTACCCTATCTCCTCCACCGCTCAAGTCCCTTCTCTCCCAGTTCCCCTGCACATTTCCTTATTGTGTTATCTCTTGTCAATAAATCCTTTAAACGAGATCTTTTGTGTTTCCTGTCTGCACTTGGGTCTCTGACGCTCTGTGACAGATAAGGTGGAGATGGCCGAACGCCAAACCATCTTCTACAAGCCACGTGACATCCTGGTTGCTACTTACAAGCAGTATTTCACTCTTGCACCTGGTTGAGAAGGCGCAAATTTGAACTATTTACATCCTGCAACTAATGACTAGTTACTTTATAGTTTATTGAACCTGAAGGACCAAATTGGTCACCTGTCCCTTTCAAGAAAGACAACAAAAGACAAGCGAAATATTTTTGGTCCTAGTTTAGACACAAAACCAATTTGATTAGTTTTAGGGAAAATGCTTTTGGTCAAAATAGAGAACCTTTAATTGTTAGGAAGGGATGGAAAACAGTGAAATGCAAGATGAAAAATCACAAGCAGAGATCATTTTCTATGGGTTCATCATGTGCTCATTGTTACCTAATTATGTTTGATTTGTAATGATGATGTTTAAGATGTTACTGCTGTTAATGGTTTCTGTCTGATGGATTAAAGATATCACATAAACTATAATTACATAGAGCAATATTGTATAATGACAGCTACTGTAGGATTTTAGAGGTTGTCTTTGCCTGTTTCTTTATTTAAACAGACAATGGAGTGTGTTTGCATCCAATTACTGAAAAGAAAAATCTATTTAAACGATCCCCGGTACAGAACAGTATCCAGCTTTCTCTTTCATGCTTCATAACAAGCTGACATTTAAACTGAGCAATTCCACAACTCACCACTTGGCGTGACGAGTGGCAGCAAAGGTTTTGGCAGTGAGAGAAAGAAAATCTGTATTCCTCCAGTGAATACTGATCCTGTCCTGTTTTGTGCTGACCGCAGGCCTTACAGTCTGCCACACTCACACTTATTTGTTCTTTTCTGGCTTTTAGTTCTATTGTTGATGTGACATCAGTGTGTTTAGCAGTTGATGTATTACATGACAAATAGTAGCATTAGCGGTTGTTAATGTTATGGCCTGCTATTACTGCCAATAGCCCAGTAATGAGGGAATCCATTTCACCCAAACTGTAATCGATAAGAGTGCTCCCTGAATGAGGCCAGCGTGGCTACAGGCCAGATGGATAAATACCGCCGTCCTATGCTGGAGACTCTCTGGGAGCTTAAAATATATACACATGAAAAGCAGAATTTTCCTGACCAAAGAAAATCTGCCAGACTATGACTCTTAACTGAACTGTGTAACAAATAAATGACCTGTCAAACCTTAATTTTATTCCTTTTATGATGGTCATTAATCAGTGTCACAGAAATTACATAAAACCCCAAAACATACTAATTGGAGGCTCTTTTACAACATATAAGAACAAAAAATGCTGTATCCAAGTAAGAATCATTTTGTTTATTCCTTAGTTGTTTATTTCATTTGAATTGATGAGCTCGTTTATTAAATTATTTTAGTATCAAAGGCGCTTAACCACATCAAATCATGTGGATTCCTTTGGAGTCAGAGGCAGCAGAGATGGCTGCCACTCTTCTTTTCTCCATTTTGATTTCATATTCATGTATTGTATTATTTATATGACATAAAAAGGCAATTACTCAGATTTTGGGGCACCAATTTAAAGACATTTTTCAAATCCAAGAAACAGGAAAAAGTAAAGCTCACCAGGTGTTATGATCAAAAGTAAGAACTCACAAAGTCAGATTACTTCCCAAATATGTGGTCACTGTGTTTCTGCTGAGTTGTGTACAGCCATGAAACTGGGCCTGTTTCAAAAGACACTTCTTTAATTAGGGCTGCAAGGTGGGTCAGTGGGTAGCACTGTTGCCTTACAGCAAGAAGGTTGCCGGTTCGGATCTTTCTATGTGGAGTTTGCATGTTCTCCCCGTGCAGCGTGGGTTCTCTTTGGGTTCTCCAGCTTCCTCCCACAAGGTCCAAAAACATGTTGAGGTTAATTGGTGATTCTAAATTGTCCGTAGGTGTGCTTGTTTGTGTGCTTGGTTGTCTGTCTCTAAGTGTAGCCCTGTGATAGACTGGTGACCTGTCCAGGGTGTCCCCTGCCTTCACCCTGAGTCAGCTGGGATAGACTCCAGCCCCCCGACATCCCTTGTGAGGATTAAGCGGTGTACAGATAATGGATGGATGGACTTTCTTTAATTAATCACATTATTTACTCAGTCACAAACTATCAATCAATACACAAAGAGTCTGTGTTCCTGCCCCACTGTAACTCCATTGTTTTTGGCTTAAACCAATGATGCCCTGCATATGGCATGCACAGTACATACACAAAGACCCACACAGAGACAGACAAACGTGCACCATGTTTACTGGTGGTGAACTGTGGGCTGATGGAGGGCAGTATGACGATGAGCCGGTTCATTTGAGGTAAACACTTTTGTTTACACAGTGTCAGATGCATGCTAATAAGCACACACACACACACACACACACACAAACACACACACACACACACACACACAAACACACACCATATCAACATATCAACAGACTTGCCAACTTTCAGTTAGCAGTCGGCGTTAGATCCTGAAAGTTGGTGGGAGGGGGATGTAATGGTTTGGATTTAGAGGTCGGAGGCTACATAATCTACTTATTTTAAATAATTACCATTAGTAATTTAATTTAACAGTAATTTGGGTGTGCTAAGCTGTTACATACAAAAGGTGCTACTACTTGAACCTGTTGAGAAAGAAGTTCACATAGTGCTATAATACAATGAAACCTCAAACAAATAATTACCAAAAACTGTCAGAAAAATCTCTGAATTGCAACACTGGACATGAAATATTGTTGACTTTAGCAACAAGGTCAGGTGTTTTCCAACTTTAAAATAAAAATATGTGACAGCTCTACTGCCTAGTGACAAGGAGTATACAGTGTCACTTAATGTCTACAAACAGCTGGAAGCAACAAACTAAGCTTCCGTTTGTGTTTGTGTTTTAGCAACACACATTACATTTACAATTAGAGTCTTGTTGACCTGTAACTGTCTTCATTGTGGTGCATTCTAACAAGGACCTTCTAGCTGTACGGCGATAGTGCAGGTGGCTGCCTACTACCCCAAAGCCTGGTCATGAATGCAAAAATATGCATCAACACTGTGTGGTCATGAAAAACAACCTGACTGAAGGATCAATCAGTGACAAGACAGAGTGGTCAATTACTGTACACTCAGTTGATTTTAAAGGACAAAGAATTCTGGTTAATTTCCCATTACTGTGACTACTGTAGCTCTGTGGGTCAGGCTAACTTTGCAGTCTGTCAGGTAGAGATTTGAAGAAAACAAACTGTACAACAGATAAATAGACCAGTTTAAGGCTTTTTACTGTCTGTCTTTTGAATTCTAAATACAACTATGAGTCCTGGGGGATTGTTACTATGGAGAAGAATGCAGTCAGAGGCTTGGATCAGAATGTTAGAGAAGTCCAGATGATTTGCTTCTCTCCTAACTTTTTTGGTACAGAGTGAACTGTAGGAGTTCTGGGGCTTCATTTCCAAAACATTGCATATGCACAAATAAGGGAGTGAAAGATGCGTACGCCACTTCCCACGCAAACGTTGTGATTTATAAAGATAAACTTGGTAGGAGAATGTGCGCACCGGGACGTCAGCTTTGATCCACAAACATTTTGGAGACGGGGGAAACTTGCGGGGCGATGGTGAGGTGGTGAATTGAAGCCAGATTCATCTCATACATTTGGCTCCACACATGATTCACAGCAGCGTAGGGAACCGACTGCAGGCAGGTGCTGCGCGTGATGGCTGGCTTCTTGGTAAGTACATCGTAGAAATTCTAACAATCAAAGCCTGATTTATAATGACCCTTCTGTTACACCTTGCAGGTGATAGTGACTACCCCTTAAGGTGCTGGGTCCTCACCCCCTTTAATGTGGCCCATGCTCGTGCGCGCTCCATTGTGGAGTGAGCAAACAGCGACCTAAAAAACCGGTAGAGGTGTTTAGATGCCTTGGGGGGTGGACTGCTGTATCACCAACAAAGGTGTGTAGACTCATCAGAGCATGTGGCGTTCTGCACAACGTCCAACACTGCTTGCAGCTTTAATTTATACATGTAATTAACAAATAAAAATGTATTTTATCGCTCTCCTCTGTGGTCTCCACCATATCTGTGTCTCCGGCCCTCTCCGACACCATGCACACATGCTGGCGTCCCAACGGATGGAGGCTATTTGGTGTCCAGTGGTGTGGGCTCAGGTGGGCCCTGGTCTCCACCTGGAACATTGACGGTACTGTGACACTCTCCTCTTGGCCTCCACCTTTAGAGCCGACCACTTCTTCTTGACCTCTGCCACAGATCTCTCTGTGACGACATGCTGCCACTCACTTCTTCGTCTTTTATTGGTGATGCCACTACTGTGACCACCAAATAATATGATTTTTCTGGCCTCCACCTCCCCCACAAACACCTCGATTTTGTTGTTCGTGAAATTTCTTTTCCTTGTCTTCTCTGCCATGATCAATCATAAAATGCAATCGACCAGCAGACTTATTTATAAGCAAAAATACTCATGAGGTACTTTGCATTGACCATTCATGATAGAATGTGGGTGTGCACTGGGTGGGATATGAGGTGAATCCACCTGTGCAACCTTCTCAGGTGGATCGTGATTTATAAAGGGAGAAGTGCTTGCCGATGTGCGTACGCACAGTTTTATAAATCAGATTATTTTTCAGCTTTTGAGCAAAGGCACATTTTTAGTATGGCTCCTATGCAATGTTTTATAAATAAGACCCAAAGTCTTATATTTGCAGTCTTGTTTTTATTCTACTTTTCATCTTTCTTTTTATCTGTAATGTGTTGTAAGTTTTTGTGTTTTTTCCTCCTTGCATTTGTTGTTGCTTTGTATGCTTTAATGCCTCCCTGAGTCGAAGGTATTATGTTTTCGACTTGTCCATCCATCTGTCCCATTCCCATGAATGTGATTATCTGTTATGTGGTAGCAAATTTCAACCTGGACCCAAATGGAGAACACAAGAGTTAGCAATGTTACAAAAAGGTTGTTCATTGTTAGTACTTTAAGAGATGAGGGGAGGCTTGATGGGACTCTTCTTGGAGGGGAGCTTGGTGACAGGAGGTGTAGTAGGATGTGCTGCAGCAATGAGCTCAATCAGGTCCTGATAGGAGAGTTGAATGGTTGACGCTGGCAAAGGGAGCTGAGATTGGAGGTTCGGAGCAGTTGAAGAATCTCTGGTTGTGTGGATGAGGCAAAAGTCTGGGAGGCTGGAACCTGAGGCTGTATTGCTCTGAAACACAGTAACAGAACAGAGGAGCATGAACTTGGAGCAGAGTTGGCTGTGGTAACACCACTTGAGAAGGCAGAGAGATCTGCTGGAGAATGGAGGGTAGAAACACCAGGGAAGGGGGAAAACAAGAGAAACTGAAGGAAAAGGAGCAAGCACCATGATATTATCTGTTATTCACGTTGAAAAAATGTTTCCAAATTTGGAACAAAGATGCACTGATTACAATTTGGTGGTAAAAGGTCAAGGACTCTGTCGCCTCACAAAACACATATTTGCCCATGACTCAAGAATTTATACACTGTTCAAAACAAAATTCAACGCAAATGTCTGACAAGATAAATAACGTGAATGAAGTGCTGACATTTCATATCCAACAAGACAGAAATCTCATGTAGACAGACACTGATGTGAACTGCAACTTTGCTTCATGGTGGAGACATACAACAATGAGGCAGTAATTCTCGTGTCTGTAGAGCACTAATTTTGTTAAAACGAGATTATCATATATACGGATTACATCATATGCACAGAAGCAATGCTAGCATCAGTAGTACTATTTATGACAGCAGTAGAAACAATTAGTAGTGGTCCGGTCCTAATTCAACACGAACAAGACAAGTCAGTGCCAGTTTAGGACCAAGTTCCAAGGCAAGTTCTATTTCAGAACCATCGGGTGTATTTAGTCAGCTACCAATTGAAGATCAAGAATTCCCAGGTCAGTTCCACTGGTTATAATGTCAGCAGGGTAGTACAGTAGCTCCTTGCTACATACTAAACAGTGTGTGAGGCCTGCTGCTGCTAATTTTACACACAGCTGGCTTGTATCGTAGCAAGCATATTACTCTTCAGCAGAGACTGCTCAATCAATGCACTTAATCTCACACAAATAAATCAGAACACCAGGGACACACTTGTGGCAATGCAAGTCCGTATTGGTCATTCCTTTGACACACTGCATTAGCACAAATGCATACATACAATGAATTATTGCCTCTGAGGATTTGGTCATATAATTTTCAAAGACTGCTTGGGCACCTTAGCTAACAAACATTGTTTAAACTAGATTGCATTTTTTTGCACAGAGGTTTTGTTTCCCAGTTATCAAGAAACCTAATCTAAGTCAGATAATTTCCCTGCAGTGCAAAACCAGCTGCCAGCATAGTCATAAAAAATCAGTATTTTGGTAACGTCATTTAATGCTGCAGAGGGGAAATTGAGATGGAAGCGACATAAAGTGACACAGACGGCGAGAAACAAGACTCAGCAGTTTCCCTGCTCATTAGAAGTCTTGCAGAGCTGTTAAAATGTTTAGGATGCTTCCCCCAGCTGGGGCTCCCTGTCACCTTGGTCAAGTTCATCTTCTAACTATCTGGGAACGACACAGAGACGTACCTGAGGACACTCCTAAAGTAACTCACAGTCACATCGAAACCCTTTATGGATGTTAATGATTTCATCTTTAGTGAATCAGGAGGATTCATCAGACTTTCAGTGTGTTACTCTCTCAGAATACTTAATATCCTGCAGCCTTGTTTGCCTCTTCCTCTCATTTACTCCCACCCAGCTCTAGTTTCAGTGGTTGATTGTTCTGTTAAGCTGTTTTTAATGCTTTTCTTTATTATGTTATAAATTCTATCAAAACAACCTACGTAATGTTTAGAATCATTACGGTAGTTTTGATTTCAAGATTTATATGGGCTACATTTTAAGATACGTCCATTAAATAGCAAAGCATTTGACATTTGTGTGTAATAATTTATACTTTATTAAATCTGCATGTGTTGTTTACAGTGTCTTAATGAGCATAGCGTCTGACCTGTATACTAAGGACAGAGGGTATGATCTGAGAAGACAGCTGTTTAAGAAGGTGATCTAGTCAAAATTATATGAGGACAGAAATGTTTTAATGAAGAGGAGGGCAAAGAAAGACATCTGAATAACTCCATAACACAGTCAAAGACAACATAAATAGAGATGTAACATATGAAGGGTAGGACAAAGTCACTGTTTTGCTAGTCAGAGGTAAGCCTTAAGTCCTATGTATGAGGTTTCAAGTCAAGTTCCAAATCAGTTTAACTTCATCAAATTCCAACAATCACCCTTTGCCTCCCCACAGCTGGGGGAATAGCGGAGGGATGGAGAACAGACAAACAATATCAACAAAACAATGAACATTCTGGAGGTAGATGATTCAGTCTACACCTATAGCAGCATAACTAAAGGACGGCTCAAGTGTTCCTGAGCTAACTGTAAGCTTTACCAAAGAGGAAAGTTTTAAGTCCAATCTTAAAAGTAGAGACGGTGTCTGCCTCCTGAACGGATTCTACAGGGATTCCCAATCGCCAACAGCTCTGCATCCCATCTTGCTTTTTTAAACTCTAGAAGCATGCATTCTGAGAGCGAAGGGCTCTGCTGGGTTCATATGGTACAATGAGGCTGAAGAAAACTGACACAGGCACAGGTAGAACATTCAAACTCCTCACAGAAAGAACCCAGCTGAAAAACAGAATCAAACCCAGGACCCTTTTGCCCCTGTGCTGCCTATTTCAAATAATGAAATACAGAAGAAGAAATAATTTTGCATTATTGATATTTTAAAATACTATGTCACAGTTTATAAAATGGGTAGATGCATTATGCTCTGTCCTGCTATTCTGAAGAGAGTTAAGTTCCAATTCAGGGCTTATTAATATTGAACTGGGCTCCTCAGTGAAACTGAAGGTTGAGGTGTGAGTTGAGTGTGATACCATATGGCGTGTGAGCTGACCTTACTGAGCAGAAGAGGGAATGGGTTGGGGGATCTTCATTTTGCAGGCCTAAGCGGTTTGTGAAGCTCAGCTCTGTGGGGTAATTGACTGAACTCCTTAGACATCTCCAGGTTGATAACTAATGGCTCCTGTTAACGATTACCTGTGTTAGATGTAATCACATGAATAAAACACTCAGTTCAGCAAGAAAACCAAAACAAAACAAAACCAAGGTCACATAATTAATCGCTCTTCCCCAGTGTTGCCCTTTGTTGAGTAATGTGAGGAGGAAGGAAGGCTCCATTCAGTAATGCTAAGTAGTGTACAGAGGACGCGTTGGGTTTTGGTCTTGACTCGGAATTGATGGCATCTTTATTTGATTTTAGACTATAAATGCAGGGATTTCACTCAATTATCAGCCCATTATTTGATTTATTTCTTTACATCATTATTGTGATTGGATGTGAAACCCTCCTGCCTCAAATGCAACTTGACTCTTTTCTAATTTGCAACCTCCCAGACTGTCTTCACACACTGCTGGAAAGTAAATGCAGGAGGCAGGAAAGAAGCTGCAGCTGTATGGGAGGAGATGTCAGTTAAACCTTCTGTGACACAATTTTAGCACCTAGGCCGCACCAGTTCATCTGTAAAACAGTATCCAAAGGACACAGCAGTGTCTTCACTCTTCCCCCGTCACCAAAACAGATTTAGTGAATGTTAGAGCTCCATATTACTTCCTATGTACAATATATACTGCACATTTCAGGACACTGGTTTTAGTGGTGCAATGCAATAGTTTGCATATTCTACATTTTATGCTTAAGTGTGTCATGTAGTGTGGAACATCAACTGATTGGGTCTTGAGTTAGTCTCAACCTGCTTTGGTTTTGGCCTCCTAACCTCTCAAAGTCTTGGTCATGAGTTGGTCTCAGTTTGTCCTCTGCAAAACATTGTGACTCAGAAACTGTAAGTAATCGTAAGCAATATAGTTTCTATTGTGTCATCATGTTTTTGGGTTTGGGTATAGCCGGATACCACAGGACACCTTCTGAGGTTGAGTGGAGTCCAGGGCTCAGCAGGTCTCAGCTGTCTTGGCAGCAAATGACCAGCAGTGTGGTCATAGTTTGGCTCATTGATGTGTTTTAGTGTGGTGAACTGACCCAGTGACTAAGACTCCCTCTGTGTGTTTACTTCACAGTGATATTTCTACTGAATGTCCAAATGTAATTTAATCAGTACAGAATATAGTTAACTCAAAACCGTGTCCTCCATGATGCATAATTTCCTGCTACGAATCCCAGAATGCAAGTCATTACATTTTATATATGCAAATTCCATTTGCAATTATAGACTGCCACTGATGATGCAAAATGATTAGTGTCCAAATCTCAGTTCACTACAGAGTAATATATTATCCTACACAGAGGGTAATAGAGTAATGGAGATGTGAATAAAGAGTTGGCCTGACCACCACTGTCGTCCTCGTACTTTGGCTGATACATTCATCCATGTAGGAATTATGCATGATGAAACACAGTCATTTCTGGTGTGTTGCTGCACAGGCCTCATCTTTACTCCAAATTTGGATTAGATACAGTTGTATAAATAATTGTATAAATTTCCATACCCAGGCAGAATTTATGATTTTTTTGTCCATTTTTCAGAGAATATGAATGGTAAGAGAAAAACTTTTTTTTCTTTCACTTATGGTTAGTGGTTGGGTGAAGCCATTTATTGTCAAACAGCTGTGTTTTCTCTTTGACAATGGAAACTACCCAAATGACCCTGATCAAAAGTTTACACACCCTGGTGATTTTGGCCTGATAACATGCACACAAGTTGACACAAAAGGGTTTGAATGGCTACTAAAGGTAACAATCCTCACCTGTGATCTGTTTGCTTGTAATCAGTGTGTGTGTATAAAAGGTCAATGAGTGTTTGGGTTCCTGACAGAGCCTTGCATCTTTCATCCAGTGCTTCTCTGATGTTTCTGGATTCTGAGTCATGGAGAAAGCAAAAGAACTGAAAAGGTAATTGAACTGTATAAAACAGGAAAGGGATATAAATGCCACCCAGCTCTGTGGAGTACTCTAACATGTCCTCAACATGAGCCTGAGTCTGCAGAGAGTCCCTGTGCTGTGGAGGATGTCCTGCCTCGTTCCTGTGCTGAAGACACTGCGTCCCTGTGGCTCCAAGGACTACAGACCGGTGGTGCTGATGTCCCACATCATGAAGATTGGGTCTTTAGTCTTTTCTTAAAGACTGAGAGTCTCTCCAGCTCTTCCCTGAACACCTTTGCGCCTGACAGACTGAAAACAAAAGGAAACAAACAAACAAATATTTCTATCACATCTCACACAGCCTGCTGTTGACATCAACGCCCTATCACACTTGAACTTGTTCTATGGCACTTATCCAGGTTGTTTTCTCCTGACTAGATCCTTGCTTGTGTTGTATCTTGCTCTCACTTGTACGTCGCTTTGGGTAAAAGCGTCTGCAAAATGAAATTTTAAAATTGTTGAAAACAATTGGTAAGAAATGGGTCACAGTACTTCCAAATGTATTGCTCTTGTAATTTAGGAGTATTTGAAAACTTCCAGCCAACAGGCTTGCCTGGGCCAAGTCAAACCAAAAATGCCAAATCCTACATTTCCCATAATGCCATTCAGTAGAGTCTACCATGACACCACTGCTGTGTAATATGTGTAATAAATGTTCACAGCTTTCAAAAGGCTCATCTTATTTCTTTATTTTGAGCCTCCTCATCATCTCTGTCCTTCTGTCTGTGAAATGGGAATCAATCTCAGCGCACAATCTTTAATTCCTAAAATGAATTTCGAGTAGAGAAAAGCAGGGAGGCTGTTGTCGAAGCTAGGGGAAAGGATGCTCAGGTGTATCCTTGGCTTATTCTTTAAAGTCTTTTCGGTACTTGCAATGTATGATAAAGGTGTGACACAGGTGGAATATTCAAACCATGCTGGAGCCTGACTGACAAATGTGTGTGTGTAATATACATTAATCAATCATAGTATATGATGCTTTATTTGTATGCAAGCCTTTATACTTCACAGCACATGTGCATGTTTTTTTTATTGTTTTGTTTTTTAAAGTATGACATCTGTGCATTCTCATCACATTTTGCTACACTGTGAATTGATTAAAATGTAAATATATACTGGAGGATTTCTACAACACTGTTCTGTTCATCTGACACAGATCATAAACTACAGCAAGAGTGTGAAACAAATCAATAGACAGATGATGCAGCGCATCATCTTTAACTGACATCGCTTTAAAACACTGGCTCCAAGGCAAGGATGTCTCATTTTGTTAAATGCCTGCTGCCTTGACTCCTCTCTCCTCGTGTATCTTCCTTACTTCCTCCACTCACATCTCTGGTGGGAGGGAGGACTGAACAATTGATCAATTTCAAACTGAAAACACAGCGTAAAACAATGCAATTAATAATGAAATGAAAAATACTTTATTTATCCCAGAAGGGAAATTCAATAAATTCAATAAATAAAGCATGAAAACAGCATATCTGACCCAGGATTGAGCCTTTTCTGTCAGTTGTTTTACTAATTCCTTCTGTTTTAAAGTTCAATTTTAAAATTTATATCACAAATCAAACTGTAACCGCAAATATCTGTCAGAAAAATTGCAATTACATATTTTCCCCAAATCACTCCCCATGTTGGAAGCGACTACGATGTGAGGAGAGGAGTCGAGGATGTACAAATACAGTCATTGTATGGATTCATTTCTCCTGATTTGAAACGGTTTCCTCCAGAGCCTCAGCAGACATCTGCTCTCACAGATTGAGCAGCTCTAATTCGGCAGACAACTGGTGAATCTACACATCAAACACATATGGAGCCTATTAGTGACACATAAGAATAAGGATGAAATGGTCTAGCTGTTGGATAATAACTGGTTGAATGACTTTGACACTGACCTTGAATATTTAACTATTAAACCAGTCAGCCGTCCATCCAAGTTCAAGTGTCTCGAAAGTACCAGTAACAGCATCACCCCACATTCCATTTCCTCTGAATGTGGTCCTGCATTGATCTGCTTTGTGAAAATAAGTTTTACAGTCAGAGTGAAAGTCTCTGCGGTGAAATGTTATTGACATACTGCCAACAGGGTCATGGAACACCAATAGTTTGCCCTCTTGAATGTCTGTTCAGGATGTAAGCCATGACCTCGTATGAGTCAGAGAGCCCTGTGTTGAATTACAAACTCAGTATTAGCAGGCTGCAAATGAGAACAATCCAGCAGAATTGGATGGTAGATCCCAGCACTGAAGGTGGCATAACTTAGCTGCTGTAATGTAATTTCCCATTTGGCTTATTGTGTGCGAGTCTGTGCAGTCCACCAGCTGGGGCTCTTGTTGCCGAGGACGTTACACAACTGTGCTGCCACTGTCTCCGCTCTAATCTTCCTTTGTGTTGGAGATGTGCGGTGCTGGTGTCGCCCTGCCAAGGTGTTTCGTTCGCACCTTGACAGAGTGGAGGATGTGAGGGGAGTGACACTGAAGGTGAGATAGTGGATGGGAAGATATCACCAAATGGTGGCAGCTTGTGTGATGCGAAATGGGAATTTAAAAGAGATAAAAAAGCTCTTTGCTGCAGCTGTATCTCATATTACATTATACAAAAGTTGATGTATTTACAAGTCATCAGCTTGAAGTTGCAACTAATTTTAATTATGCATTACAAAGATTCAAGTTTTGCTATGCAGCAGGACCCTGTGTGTTTCACTTGTATGATGTATTCCCTACAGCAGAGCTCTACCTCCTGATATCTGAACTGCCTCCTGCTGGACATCACCCCAACAGGCGGGGATACATGGAAAGGAAACCAGGTTTATTTTAAAATAGAAATTAAACACAACTCAAACTGTTACAGAATAAAGAAACTAAACTCTAAGTAAACTGAATAGCTAATCTAATGTAAAGAACTGGAAAAATGCTAAAAAGTAACTAAACTAACTGTGGGACAGATAAAAAATCCATACAGGGAAATGCTGATTAACAAAAACAGGGATATTCACGAAACCAAAACTGACGAGAGGGGAAAAGGGCAGGCAGACTTTGGGGAATGCAGGCTGGAAACAGGTTGGGGACCAGTGGCAGGAGAAGGCTGGCTGGGGGAATGTAGGCTAGAGGCAGGTTGAAGACCAGGAGGCAGGAGACAAACAGGCAGACAGGAGCTGGGTTGACAGACCACTGTGAAAACAATGAATGGAACAACAACCTGGTGCAGAGTACAGGAATGAGCTGGTTTATGTAGGAGCTGTGGTGATTAGATTCAGATGAGTCAAAAGTTGCAGATGTCTGTGACTGTGCTTGATTGAGTGCTGAGAGGCAGAGAGACAGAGAGAGACAGAAAGAGAGACAGACAGAAGCTGAGGCTCCGGCTGGGACAGAAAAAGGAAGCCAGGCAGGGGCTGAAGCAGGGATCCTGACACAGTGCATTTACAAAAGAAAAAAAAAATGGAGATGGTATTTTGCAATTGTGACTATGATTTAGTGAGTAATTGACACTAAACAGGCTCATTAACGGATGGTTGTAATATTCGCAACAGGTAGTGCTGTTACATTTGTCAACCTAAAAGTATAATCAGCTATTAACAGCTTCTGTTTATAATGTACCCTGAATGACAGGCAGCTATCAGTGGACGACTGCGATCCTGAACAGACCTTTAGAATGTGGTAGTTATCAGGTAAGTAAGCTGAATCAGATTTATGGACATTTATTTCATTTCTGTTAAAGTTTGACCTGCTATACAGTATTTCCATGTCTGTAACAGACTATATTCTGTAATGTTGCTTGGCTACCTGATGGGGTTTTAGTCTTGTTTGAATGTAGATGAAGGGTACTTCAACATCTCCAGACATTTGCATTGCCTCCACTTGTGTGAAATTGACTGTTCATGCAGAAAAAAAATTCCAGACTAACATTTGAACTGCTGTAGCTTTGACTGTGTAAAGATATCAACCAGTTACAAGGATGAAATAAATCAACAGAATCCTTTTTCTCAGCTGAGGTGAAAAACTGGAACAAAAGAGAAGAAACCTTTAACTTGTCTTCATATTGGATTCAGTCTAAAGTTAATATCACACAACACACACATACATGAAGGTGTTGATCTCATATATGAAGGCAAAACCTTACTGAACAATCTGTCTCCCCTCATAAGCAACATCACAAACTGATTCTTCTGTTCAGTGCATAAAGCAACAATGTATTTATGTAACATCTAAATAAAGCCTGCGCAGGAATATCTTCTACTCTATTCTAATAGCCACACTTCCACATGCACTGCTGGCATTGATTCATAGTTGAACTTAGTTGCACCCTCGCATCATGTGCTACTGGACGACAATATATCTAATTGATTTTTTTTCACGTTACGAAAGGACACAAGAAGATTTATTGCTTTTGCTTTGGCCATGAGAAGCCGAGCCTCGGGGGGAATACGCACATACATCTTTTTTCGGCTGAGGTCCACCTAAAGGTTTCGGCCTGGTCGTTTGCCCATCGGTTACCATGGAAACCACAGCCTTCATCCCTTCCTGCCAGGGTTGCTCTGTGGAAGGGCCTGTGTTGGTTGAATTTTAGCTGCATTTTGTTGTGGTTGAATTTTAGGTTGCAACACCAGCAACTGCTGAAGATCCGTCACTGAGATGCATGACAGGGATTCTGCAGTACAGTCGTCTTTTCAATTCTCATGCCTCACTTATCATCCTTTTCTTTTTTTGTGTGTGTGTGTCCATGGAGCCTTTTGTCTCTCCTCTCTCTCTCTGTGTCTCTGCAGCCTCAGGCCATCACAGAGAGGTGTTGACAACAACTGGTGTCAACAGAAGCGTCTGACTCCTGAGACAGCACTCCAGCCAGATAAACTCCTGTCAGTGCCGGAGACAACACTGGGCCACAAGTGTGCCTGTCTAAAATTACTGACAGCAGACAGACATGGCTGTACCACTTCAGAGGGCATTACATTGATGTGCATTCATTTCTTGGAGTCTTACCCTAACCTTAACCAAGCTGTACCTGAAGCAATTATGATGTTCAAATCTAACAATTTTAGTAATACACCCAAACACAATGCAGCTGTGTTTGAGGGTTTCGATGCAAACTGAATTTTTCCTCTGTTTGGATTCACAAAGTGCAATATTAAAATAGTTTTCCATTTTAAGAAAGTCTAATGTTCCATCATGTAGAGGAGTCTGCAATATCGTTATAAGACCATGACATTTCTCCCCCTAAACGTTGTAATGATTGACTATTTTGAAGCCCTGAGTGTTGCAGCACCAAGTCTCTTGATCTTCTAAAACATAGCATGCAAGTGGTGGATCTGACTGAGAACTTGAGGCAACAGCACAACGATACGGTAGCAACCAGTCAGTCACAATAAAAGATACCCTGCTTTATTGTCTGTTTTACTCAAAATAGGATCATAATTTTCTATATGAGCACCATGCTGTATTAATTGCTAGGTTTCAATTTCCTTTAAAGCCGAAAACTCGTGAGGAAAATGTATTGTCTATAAGAAAAGGACCCTACTTCATACTTGATCTGCTGCCTCAGTAAACATCTGTATCTACAGAGCCCGTCTGGTGACATCGATAAGAAATAAAAATAACTCGTTCCCACGCATTAGTAAATCGTGGCCACGAGATATTAATGCGTGGGAACGACATAATTATCACATGGTGTTTCATCGCAAGAGATCGCAGGATGTTGGTGTAGTTCATTCCAAGGTTAAAATCAAATCAAATCAAATCAAAATGCTCCATGTTTCATGCAAGTACGCACGTTATCCTTAATCGACTGCTGGTATGACCGCACTGTGAAATTTGCTCCACAACTTCTCTTGTTTCTTCATATTAGTAATGCAAGGTCACAATTTAACGATGTCGTTCCCATGTATTAATAACTTGTGGCCACGATTTACTAGTGCGTAGCCATGAGTTATTTTTATTTCTTATCGATGTCACCAGATGGGCTCTGTATGTATCTGTACAATCAGACTTTTTTTTTTTTTTTTGCAACCAGACAAGTCGCCTCCTGCTGGCTGTTACAGCTACTGCAGGTTTAAGGCACTTCTGCACTGGCTTCACTTTTCAGAACTGAAGGCTAATCTGTCTTTTATATACAGTCCATGTGACTATCACGAGCCCCATCAATAAGTTATTTCAATTAGGTTTGTTTTTTTTAATTATTAAATGTCTCTGAAATCCTGATGCACCTGAAGTGTTCATTACAGCTAAATGACAATAAAAAATAAATAAATAATAATAATAATAAAAATAAAAAACATGATGAAACAAACAATAAAAATATAATATATAGTATGTGTGCAAATAACAACACTAAATATGTAACTGTAATACAGAGTTACATTTCTGGAGCTGCAATACTAAATCTAGATGACCTTTAGTTTTTATTGCCAGTAAGCCCAGACCTGAGATCAGTCAGTTTATTAGGCTCTATGCGATCATATATTTGAGGGCAGAACTGAAATGAATTTGATTAAAGCTGCAAAAATGTCAGAGTGGTATTTTTTCTTTCTTTCTTTCTTTCTTTTTTTTTTTTTTTTGATTAAGCCATGTTTAAAGCAGCACATGACAAATTATGTTACAGACTCAATATAGTGTGTACGAATATGCGCATCTATCTTCTTCTAGCTTACACCATTTGTGCTCTGCTGTATTTATTTCTATAGCCCTTATCTGATGACATTTGAACGTGTTGGCTTCCTAACTGAATGAGCACTGTGATCTGTTAAAGTCCCAACAGCAATCTTACCAGATCAGACCTAGTAACATGTCTTCATCGTAGTGCGAGTCTGAACTGCATGCTGCTTCATTAGCATGCTGTCTCCACAAGCAGCGTGGTCGCAGAGGAACAAGAAAAGTCTCCCAGGTGATCTCTATTGTGCTAGCATTATTGTCACGTTTACAATTAAGTAGTGCATTTATTTGGAGTTCTCCACTGTTTTCATTTGCAAGCTATTAGTTTAGCTTCAGTCTTTGGTTTATTAAGTGCTCCTTAAACTGTAATGTACGTCCTGCATGTATGTCCGAATGACAGAATTCCCTTCACCAGATTGATAAAAGCAGCACTGTTATATATCCAGTGTCTGGAAAAAAGGGTTTATGTAATCCTGGTTGTGTGAAAGTGGAGAAAGGACACAGCCTGCCTGCCCTCCATGCCCTCGCAGTGGCAGCTTTAGAGTCCCAGGGTGCCATTAAGACTGCTCCATAGCCACTACGTTTTGATAAGAGTCAAAAATGAATTCATCTCCACCATACAGAGGCACACTGGGAGTTTAACAAAAAGAAAGGAAAATACAAGTTTATAGGTCAATTAAAGTGTCAAAAACTGCTTTTCCTACCTTAAAAAAGCTTTGTCATCCGTAACAAGTAATTCCTGCATGTTGATCCTTATCTCCATTAACCTTTGGGCTTTATACAGGTGAAACAAGGTAAAACACATGAGCCGTGGAATGTAATGATCCTTTAATTGGTTATTTCTTGACTTGTCATGTGTTTAGATATTGAAATTTAAAATATTTTACTGACTTCAGGTGAAAGCCACCAGGGTAGTGTTCCTGGCTCATGTCCAGCTACTGTCTAATGAGATGAAGACAGAGAGACGGGTTGGGAAGAATGTCCGGGTTGGTAAAGTTAAGTAAAATTTTGCACCTTTGACTGTACTGGTCAAATGGACTAAAAGAAGACAAGGGAGCTGTTGAAACCATTTTGATGAGAAACAGTTAAAAATCAGGGAATCTCACAGTCAGGGCAAATGAAAAACTGTTCTTCAGCTCCCTGTGCAAGCTTAAATTTCTTATTAGTCTTGTGTCCAGGTATGTACAGGTAGTAGCAATAAAGTTAAAACCCAAATCGATCGCTTCCCTCCAAAACCTGCCAGTTTTCTCTGTTTTTCTTTCATTTGCCGTTGAATGATTCATGTTTGAATAGAGCTGCTGTCTGAATAAAAAGAAAGCTGATGTTTATTCATCTCAGCGCCTGACGCATGAAATACTTATCGGGAAATTATACATTACTAAAATTTTATGCAATTTTAAATTGCATGTACAGTATGAATACATTTACACACATTAAAATAAATAAGGATAAATGAATCGTCTCATCCTGATTCATATTAAATGAAGATGCAAATAAAACCTGGAAGCACATTTTTATTTCATTAGCTTATCATACAGTATATTTTTTAAAGTAAAATTTGAATGTGAAAAGTATCCAGCGCCTGCAGCTGGTAGATAAATGGGCAGTAGAAGTCCAAAGTAGTATTAAATTGCTTTGAGTAAAAAACAAATACCTCTAAAGTTTCCCTGAGCGTGGTGCTTGAATAAATGCACTTAGCTACTTTACACCAGTGGTGATCCGTAACCAAACTCAATTTAAACGTCGTCTTTAATCTCATTTGATTTCAACACTGCCCCTGAAGTGAAAGTGAAAGTGTGAGCATTTAGCCTGTGCATCTGTGTGGGGATAGTGATATGATTAATACCGCCATCCTTCGTTGCTGCTGGCGTCTCTGACACCTCTAATCTGTCGGGGTGATCACGGCCCGGTGAGCAGCGACATGCTGTACTGTGGTGGAGGTTCAGAGCTCTCCACTCTCTGTCACCTCCAGCAGCAGCCATATCTGTCACAGTGATGTCACAGTGACACCTCCTCTCTGAGTGGGGGGTCACAGCACTGCCACCTCCTCAGTGCACGGCCATTTGTTTCTGACACTCACGTGTTATCTCTTCTTTCTGTAGTTTTTACTGATTAAATAAAACATTTATAGTCTCTTACTTGCTAACTCTTGAAACCCTGATAGCAATACATAGCATTAAACCAGCTCTCTGTTACCTCACTTCTTATATATTTAAGTGATTAGATAAGTTACATGCTTCCACTTATGCCACTACAGTAGATATTATTACTGTGTACAAGCAGCAAAACTGAAATTATGAGGATGGATTTTGTGCTTATGGGCTATTTATCGCATAATGCTGAACTAATGTAGAATGGACAAATGAGGGAGGATTGGACATGCTTCAGAAGTTGCCTGGGAGACCTTCAGTTTTCAGATTCCTTCAGTATCAAAGTAACTCAGTGCTGCCTGTCAGTACATCCAATAGGGCACAGCGAAAAGAGACCGACAACTAATTTGTATGGAGCTCTACGGATGATGAAAAATGGCTTCATATAGATAAATAAATGATGCAGAAATTAATAGTTAAATACACAAATTTAAAAAAAAAAAACACCTTTCAACTTTAATTTGTACTTCTAAATTTATTTCTGTATTTGACTGAACCAGTATAAGTGTTTACAATTGAGAATTCATCCTCGTACTTCCATCAACAGTCACATGATCAATTAACACCAGCAACCCAGTTACAATGAACCGAAGAAGCCTCCTGTCTGAGAGGTGATGCGTCTTTAAGAACAAGTCCAGCTGCCTTCAGTTGAAGCCGTTAGGATGATGATAAACATGTGAATGTGCAAACTTTACAATGCCAAATGTAACTTCAACATTTAGAATCAACTCCAAACTTTTTATCTCCTTTATTTGTCCAGAAATAACAAGGAAATAGAGCAACTGCTTATCAGACAGTTGCTAAAATACTTTTAAGCCTGTGAAAATGAAGGCACTGTGTAAAAGATGTTTGCAATTCCGAAATAGTTAATGTACTATTTCTGTAAAACCCCTTTGGATTCACTGAACATCTGCACTTCAATAACTTCTTCCACATCTTCTTTTCTTCCTTTAAAATCCATTGTGCTGGTGATCAGGAACAAAACTGTCACTGTCCAAATATTTATGAATGTATGCACTCTGTATAAATAGAAGAAATGCAACTAATTTCAAGTTTCATACACTGATAAGTCTTTCTTCTCAGATGTAGACTTCAAGTATAAGCCTGCCATTTCATCTGTGCCTTTGCCTTCACTTCCAGTATCTGTGTGTTATTGTTTTGTTAAAGATTTGGATTGTGCAGATGCACCTAAATCTCTCATCGCTGTTTTAAAGGGGCACCATTACTGCATCTTGGGCTTGACACCACTCAAGATAAGTGTGATTGGTTTAAAGACATACAAACAGTACAGAACCTATTCCTCTTGTACAGACAGTAATAATGAGACCTTCTCCTGTGCTGACACAGCCTTGTGGAGATAGGTGTTAATATGGGAGATGGAAGAGTCAGTGGTGGAAGACTAGCTGTCATATTGGTAAAACACTTACATGTAAATGTGTATGTAGAGAAACTAGCATGCTGCCTTCATGCATGTACTAGAATGTCAATAGTACTGCCAGGAGCTGAGAAGGTGTTACAATTTATGCATCGATACCTAAAAATAGTCCAAATAACACAATGACCTTTGACTTGAACATCATTGACAATCTGGTAGAGCTTTAACATGTGCAAGACAAATTCTTAGGAAACCATCAGGCTCAGATTTCAGTGTTACCAACCATGTCCTGTTCACTAAGCAGGAGTGGAGTGCTGAGGTACAGCACAACAGTCACGTAGCCCAGAGACCACATGTCTGCAGCCTCTGTGAATGGAAGCCCTGAGATAATCTCTGGAGACCTGAGAGAGCACAAACAACCATGATCACATGATTAATGAAAGCTTCCTCCACGGTTGACAGTCATTTTTATCACTCCCAATGTGGTGCACTACTACGACTTCCACTACCACTGCAGTACCAGCCACCACGGACACACTGCGGATTTTGTGCAGAAGTGTAGGCACCAGTAAAAAACCAATGTGTCCACCGACTCACCAGTATAGAGTCAGTTACATCTCGTAAGGCTTCTATAGACGGTCTACCAACATCACATTTTCTCTTTCTCTGCCTGCATAATCCCAACATGCTTCTAGAAATCGAATTACCTCAGAACCTGGACAGTTCTTACAAAGCCAATTGTTTAATGATAAAGTCAACAATATTCCATCAGTATTAAGCTTGAAACAGTGAAGTTAGACAGACCA
>NW_007577948.1:497089-499049 GCF_000690725.1 Stegastes partitus | reverse complement strand
AGCACGTACCCACAAATATAGCATCAAACCAAAGAAAAAGTAAATGGTCATTAAACAAAATAATTAGGTGATAAAAACACATCTGGTGATAATGTCCCTGCATGTTAACTATTGTACAGTCACAATGCGTATATGAAGGAGAGATGTAACCTCTGGTTGGTTTTTCTTTACCTTTCTACTGAATATCTGACTCTAACCATCTACTTCCACAGTGTGTACGTTCCATTCCCACCCACATCCACAGACATTCACATCCGCACAATATAGAGTTTCATTGATTTTATGTCTTCTTCCATCCCACAGGGAAAACATGTTATTTGCTGGGTAGTATTAATAAAGAGATGCATACAGTATATGTTGGTGATAATGGTGCAAAATTACAATTACATTCACAATTTATTGGGCCTGCAAAGTGGCTTATTGGTTAGCACCGTCACCTCGCAGTTCGCGTCCTGGTGAGGACAACTGGAAGTCTTTCTGCGTGGAGTTTGCATGTTCTCCCCGTGCAGCGTGGGGTCTCTTCCGGCTTCCTCCCACAGTCCAAAATCATGTTGAAGTTAATTGGTGATTCTAGGTAGGTGTGAATGTGAGTGTGCTTGGTTGTCTGTCTGTAAGTGTAGCCCTGTGATAGACTGGTGACCTGTCCAGGGTGTCCTCTGCCCTCGCCCTAAGTCAGCTGGGATAGACTCCAGCCCCCCGCGACCCTAGTGAGGATTAAACGGTGTGTAGATAATGGATGGATGATCATGTTTAGAGAAAAATAAACCATACAGCAGGATGTGCTTTATGTCAGTGAGACCTTGTGACTGACAGGTTGCTACCGTATCACTGTGAGTCCTTAACGTTTTCAGTTAGATTCAGGGTTTGCTTATCAAGTCTGGTTTAAAGGACCAAACTCAAGACTAAACAAACCAATGTATGGTTACATTCATCCTCATCTCCATGTATAGATTATTGGACAGACATGAACCAGGACCATTTTTCCAAATGACTGATATGTTAATCTTTCTTTATTCCTATACTCTCCGTGGCCCATTAAGGTTACAGCAGAACCCGTGACCCCACTACCTCACCGCTCCTCCTCCCCCCCAACCCTCCTTCAGCTTTCACTGCCTCTCCCTGCAGACTATCAGCACCACAGACTGTACTGAGTTATGATGTGGAGTTAACCCTTAAAGCCTCACCTCTGAGAGGTCACGGCTAGGGGACAAATAATCCTTCCCAGCGAGGACGATATTTCCATTGGGCTGCCATGTTAATGCTGCCTCAGGAGAAGACGGCTGGAGCCTTTTGTACACAGACAAGACACACAGTGAAGAGTGGGTGAGGTAACACATGACACTAAACCAATTTACCTCTTTATTTACTACCCTGATGTGTCTATAAAGCTTTTAAGTATTGTTGAGTTGTCTGTCTCAGGCGCGTCTGATGTAACAACAACCTTCTCATCTGTACAGCCGTCTACATCACTGGCATAATGGTTTGCATGTCACCACACTATGAAAGCAACTCAAAGTGTATTTTGAGATGTTTTTTTTTTTTTTTTTCAGTATTATGCATACAACTATAGTCATTGTGTATTGGGCTTCAATGCAGTGTGCTATGTTCAACACTGTGCTTAAATGCCTCCAGTGAGCAGACACAGATGATTGCATGCCATTCTTTGCCAGCATAGACAGCGTTAAAATCTTCACACACTATAGCTACAATGCTAATGCTATCACTTCATCTCCATGTTTCAGATACTCTGACAGACTGTATAAAAGATGGACGTAGCAAACGGTCCTGAAAAATGAAGCCAACCCGGAAGTGTCAAAAACCTGCAGTATCACTACGTCCGCTAGTCCTGGCTCCAAAAAGCCCTGGCTCCCATAGAAATGAATTGGACAAGAAGTGATCACAGATCACAAAATATTGCGTTTCTACAGCTCAGGATTTTTTTCTTATTAGTTTTCATGGT
>NW_007577948.1:488801-495654 GCF_000690725.1 Stegastes partitus | reverse complement strand
GATGATGGTGCTTGATCAAAGGTGAAAAGATCACTCGAGTTTTAACTAAATCACCCATAAAACATGATGCTACTGAATTTAAAGGCAAAGTGCATGGAGACACGTACTTTTTGCACTCCTAAGAGTTTTAAAGGTTATCCAAATTCGTTTTTTGGGTTCAAATAATTATACGGAAGTGGTCATGATGAATGAATGATAATTCATTAATAAACTCCTCATATATTATTGATCAAAGCCTGAAGATTTCTTTAATCCATAAATTAAAATTTTAAAAGTGTTTCACTGAACATGTGGGCTGGCGTCTTTCTTTTTTCCTCCCTCTGTCTCCCTGATGTGCACTTTTATGGGCCATTTTAGGACACTGCTGACAGCTCCCAATACATCACTCTTCTCCTTCTAGCTGCAAAAACAAACATCTTGTAAACAACCCAGTCACAATGCAAACGTGACCAAATCAATTCTCTACAGCCTTCACTGCTTGTGAGCACTCAGTTGGAGTCTTGTCTTATTTTTCCCGACGAGGGGAGAGAGAATTGCAGTAATGAATGAGGCCAAACAGATCTTCCATGGCAATCTGCTTCACTCTCCCTCAGAGAAAGTTTCTAAATTGCAGACTTATTCCTCCTAAATGCCTCAGTTGCTTTGTTGAACAGAGCCTGCTAATGAAGGCACAGAGAAACAGTGTATTTGAGAGTAATTGTGAACACTGTTATTGATCCGGTGACCTTTGCCCTCTCACCTCATTGTTTAATATCGACCACCTTTGACGTTTGATGAGGTGCTTTTATAGCCTTGTCAATAGAGCGAGGAAAATACAGTGTATTCATAAAAACTAAAGACAAATGTGTCTTCAGGTTTTTAAACTTTGCATAACTGCCTCCTTTTTTAAAAAAAATTTACTGTGTCCACCTCTATATTCTCTTAAGGTACAGGAGAAAAGCTAGTGTGGATGGGGGACATCTAAAGTGTTGTATGAAATAACGAAAATGGGTAAATGGTGTTAATTCAACCAGCTAGCCTTAACTAGCTGGAATCACTGTTTGGTTCTTGTCTTCCTCGCTTCAAGAAACAAAATAAAATGAAACAAAAAACAGTTTTTTTATGGTTAGCCAAGGCTTACCATCGTCATTAAAGATATGAAACATATGAGGCTCCCTCTTTCCAACAATGATTATTTTACAGTCCCTTAATCAAACACTGCTTTGGTGTCAGATTTACTGTCCAAGTCTTATGAAGCCATGACGCCCGCTTGTATAAGTGATTAAAAACAAGTCTCATCATTACTCATTTTCATTCATAATTAACTTTAATTGAAACAAACTAGCCAATATTCAGCTGATGTGACATCACTCTGAACCTTCTTGTGTGTCAGGGGTCACTACAGTGGGTTGTGGTCTATTGATCCTGAGTGGATTCTGAACATCCAGCTGTATTAAGATTTATAGGTTCACAAAATGAGGTCACAACAAAGAGTAAATGCTGCTTGGTTAATGAAAAGTGGCTCTCTACACTCACCTGTTCAATGTGCTGAGATTAGTGAGGATAAGATTATGTTTATCTCAAGGTTTTTTCATTTTCAAGACCAGAATAAAAATGTTTATCCATTGTAAATAAATGATGCTTGTCATAGACTATTGAAGTGAATATCTGATCATATAGGAAAAGTGTCACTTTAAATGAATCAAGTTTGAGCTTTGAGACTTACAAACCTCACAGTCATTGATTCATTTATCAAGCAAGGTGCATGTCTGGCAGGGTAAGGTGAATACTTGTCTGTTTTTCAACAGAAAAAAGTGGATTCTGACACCTTGCTGAGTGGTCTCTGAAATAATTGAGGAATCTAAACTGTAAACCATATTTTAGTTTAAAATAAAATTGTGTTTACAACTTAATTTCAAATGTGTTATTTCAGATCTTTGATGTCCTACACTGAAATGATAATTTAACCATCAGCAGACAGCTTAAACTCACCAGTGGGGTTTAAAGGCAGGAATGGATTTTAGATGGTCTCTGAACTTATCATATGAGACTTTACTTCAGGAAAATCAATCAAATCTAAAATTAAAATTGTAATATTTCATCAAGAAGGATAAACAAAAATAAAATGTCCTTGATTCCTGGTCAGAAGTATTCTGACTCACCAGACTGGATGCATAAGCTTACCACTGGCCAAGCTTTTCAGTGACCTTTTACTAACCCTTTGCTTTCTTCATCTTATGCTGTGTTCACACCAGAGGCGAATTCATCATCATTCATCTACACGTGCGATTCACGCGCATTTGGACGTGTGTATGCACTACGTTCACTCACTTCATTCGCGTGAATAATTAGCATCATTCGCACGTTTAATGCAGCGAGATTCGTGTCTGGATTCTGTCACGTGAATGACGTGAATCCAGACGCCACCGTGTCCGGGTCCATCGATCCTCCAGAGATGCGCACAGCCCACAGGAGTGGTGCATTAATCTCATTCATTTCACTTCCCATAAAAGACACCAGCAGACCACCACCCTATGCCGGACCGTAAACCTGCGACCTGCTTGCCCTGGCTCATTCCCTTTGGTTATCTGCCTTCATCTGCTTCGTAAACTTATCTGTGCTTTCTGTCTTCCTCCCTGCTCTGACATTCCCCTCCGCCATCCTGCTCCTGCCATCTCCGTTTACCAGATTGCTCCTCCATACCACTGGCCTGGATCACCTTCACCTTCACCACCTTTGTCTTGTTTATAAATTTTATTTATTTAGTTTTGCTTATTTTTTTTAATCCCTTTCACTTTCTCTCTCTCTCTCTTGTTTCGGTGTGAAACAGGCACGCAAATCATTTCACTGCGCGTTACACCATGTATATCTGTGTTTGTGACCAATAAAGGCCTTGAATCTTTGAATCCTTGAATCCATTCTTCGCCACCCACCTCCCCCTGCTCCCATTCAGCTCCATTCCCTGTCCGTAAGACCTCGGTCTCCCTCTGATCCTGTTCTCGTTATTATTAGGACTATTCTTGTTTGTGTACCGCAGTGTTAGTTCAGCTCTCCCGGTCTGATTGTTGCCAGTCCCAGGCTAGTGTTGTTCGTTTGTGTTTTTGGATCAGTTACCTGTTTTTCACTCACGTAAAGATTTGTAGTTCTGCATCCATTTTTGTAGTCTGGATAGATTTTTGTTCCGTAACCCTTGACCTACTTCTGCTTAGTGCTTACTGTAGTTCTTTTGGTTATTTCAATTCTACTTACCCTGTTTATATATTTGTAAATAGTTTGGTTTTGTAAATATTATTGTCTTTGTCCGCACTTGAACCTCTGAACATTGCTATTTTGAGTGAACACCTTTGATGCATTTAGTTTCTAGCCCCACTCAAAACGGTTGTGATTGGTTTAAACTAGGGGTGGGCAATCCTGGTCCTCGAGGGCCACAGTCCTGCATGTTTTCGATGTTTCCCTCTTCCAACACACCTGATTCAAATGATCAGCTCATCATCAAGCTCTGCAGAAGCCTGATAACGATCCTGATCATTTGAATCAGGTGTGTTGGAAGAGGGACACATCTAAAACATGCAGGACTGTGGCCCTCGAGGACCAGGATTGTCCACCCCCGGTTTAAACAAACTAACAGAGGTGTGGTAGAGAGCATTCTGACATACTGCCTCTCAACAGGTACTCCAGCTGCAGTATGTCAGACAGAAAAGGATCGTTAGGGGAGCTGAGAGGGTCATCGGAGTTTCCCTCACCTCTGTCCAAGAACTTTTCCAGAGCTGCTGCAGGAGCAGGACACTGAACATTGTCAGGGACTCCTCACACCCTCTCCATGAACTGTTTGAACTGCTACCATCAAGCAAACGTTTCCGGAGCATTAAAGGGAGAACCTCCACAATGATCAACAGCTTAATTCTACAAGCTGTCAGAATGCTGAACAGCTGATCCAGATATGCAAACACTTCTTTATTTAAATTGCTTTAAGTTATTGGATCCTGAAGAAACGCTCTCTCTCATCTTGCCTGTACTACTGTGTATGTACAGCAAAATGACAATAAACTTGATTTGAAATACAAACACAGCAGAGCTCTTTATCTTCCCATATTAGAATGATGATGAGAAACACAAGACATACACCATGACCTGGCTAGGCAAAGGCAGGATTCCTGCCTTATTCTTATTTAGAAAGTTAAAGTCAAAGTTAATGCTGTCACAGAATAATTTCTTCTGTTGATGAATTCTAATTAAAAATGTCTTTCCCCTAAAATGTGCTTTATAATGCCCCATGTTTTGTATATACCTGTGATTAATGTATTTCCCAATAAAATGTTCACTTCCAATCACAATCATTTGCTTCAAGTGAAACTCCTCCAGAAAGAATTTTTAAAAAAATAATTGTTATTGTTTTTTTTTTTTAAATACTTTGACAGCTATGGCAAAGGTGATAATATAAAAGCTGAAACATTAACAAAGCAGGTATGAGTCAAAGGTGAGAAGAACAGCTTGTGAGAATGTACAGTATCTCAGACAAGATGGAAGCTCGACTCTCCCTGTGTGGTGTGAAACAGGGAGTAGAGGAGGAGCGGTAGGGGTAATACTCGGAGTAGAGAGGTGAGATGAACAGGAGCGACACAGAGGAAACCTGATGTGTAAAAACTGGGGAGTGATAAAAAAACAAGTCAAACAATTCTGATGTAAAAGAGAGAAAAAAACACATTTACTTTGCATTTTTAAATATGGTGAATTTCAATGTCCTGTACTTTTGTGTGATTTTGGGTGATTCACTCAGGCGTTCTGCCGACAGCTTCTGTGCAGCATCACAACATGATATTTCCTGGACCTGGTCAGGAGGACTATTGCCAGCAAACCCATCCAAACCGCAATTACATCCCCCAAAAGGCATCTGGCAGAGCAAATTGGTAGTTATAAACAGATTGTGTAAAAGATAGGATTGCATAAAGAGAAAAGAAGAGTTAAAGGTATCAACAGGGGGAGTGTAGAAAGAAGAGAAATAAAGGGTGGAAGGACATGCTGAAAAATGATTAAAAAAAAATAAAGATGAGAAATGACAGGCTGGTCACATCAATCTATGCTGAAGCAATTTTGTAATAATTAAAGGTCCCCTGTGGAGTTTTTCTGTAAATAAACAAAAAAATAATGTGTGCTTTTATTTTTTCTTACCCAAAGTGCTTTCAATATATTTTCTCCTTCCAAAACATTTCTACACCAGTTCTCTTTTTTAAAACCATTTTTACAGCTAAATTTATTTGGATCCCTGCTAACTTGCTAAAAGTAATTTTTCCTGCCTTTGTGGATGCATTGCTGTGTATCTTGCTGTGTTATTATCACCTGTTAATTGTGTGTTTTATCACCAGCACACAAGACAAAAACAAGCAGTGATCATTTGCAAAAAATAAATAAATAAATCTGACTTACTACTTCCGCACAGTATTGCAGCTTAAGTCTTCTCTGACATTGTGACTCTTACATACTATATATTGGGACATATTGAATGTACTTCTGGTGTACTATATTGTATGGTAGTGTGGATATGGAACGCACCTGTTAAAAAAGCCAGTCCAGCTCATACAGTCTTGTTGTTTCAGACGAGTCGTTCCTTATTGGTTAACTTAGCTGTCAATCATCACAGCCAGCCAATCACGTTCCACCACGAATTGTCTAGCCCCGCCCACTGCGTCTGCCGTTCGCGTTTCCAATGGCGGATCAGTAGATCGTGGCGCAGACGGCTGGAGTGGTGGAAGTTTCCTAAAGTGCTGTGCGTGAATGATAAAGTGAGTAAACAGCTTAGGATAGCTCTGGTTAATGTTGCTGTGGTTTAATGTTATGTAAAATGTATTTTTTTGATGTCAATAATTATAGTCACGTTCTTGTTAGCTAAAATGCTATATTAGCTTACTGTGGCGTTGTGCTAATCGAGGCTAATGCTAACAACAATATGTGTGAATGGGCTTGTTAGCTTCTGTATGTAGCGCCCATTGAGCTAAAATCCCCCAGTTATGGCATTTTTGGAGCCTTTCTCTCAGTTTACTAATATTGTGTGAGAGTTGTAAACTTATACATATTTTCTATTTGCATTTATATGCATGGCTTGTGTTTATATTGTGAATTCTGGTAATTATTAGGTAATCAGTTATGTTTATTTTTTTGTTGCAGAATCACATATCTGTACTTTGGAAACTTCTACATAAAATCCATCATTCAACTCTATCCGCATCTGTCTCTTACTGGACAACCGCAGCGTGTCTGAACTTTAGTTAATCAGCATAAGCAGAACGGGTGAGGGCTTGCCAGCCGACCGTTCAGTACGGGTGAGAGCTCCATACAGCTAACCGTATTTTTCAGCACCCATAATTTGTCATTAAATGCCTTCACTTGCATTTATAAAACCAGGGATCACAGAGGGATGGGTTTCACTCTGAGCTTAAGGAGTGTTTGTAGGTGAGCCTCACCTTCTCTTAGCTGAGTAGTTCTTACTAAAAATGTCACTCAGCAGTTTTGTGAATAGGTCTTAAGAGAAAGGTCTTAGCTTGGAACTTTAAATACTGTTTAATAAGTGGTCAAATAAGATCTTTTGTACATGCTGTAATATAGCCGACGTTTCTCACCTTTTCAAACTAACCATATTTTAGTTATGGTAAATACCCCAACAGCAATTCAAAAAAACAACAATCTTAGGATCCATTTCTATCAGTCGATGACAGGAATCTAAGGCAGCAGTGAACACAGGCTGACAAAAACTGATACTTGAAGATAGAAAAACACTGCTTGGGATGATGAGTCTCCATTTCTGTGGCTGCTGCAGATGGTAGTCAAGAACAGTATTAATTCATTGAGCTAACCTGCCTTGTGTCAACATACCAGGCCA
>NW_007577948.1:479089-488154 GCF_000690725.1 Stegastes partitus | reverse complement strand
CAGTACAAAGTCCAACATTTCCATGGCAACAGGAGCATGAAAGTATAAAGCAGCATAGAGTTAGAATCCCCCAAACTGTATTGACTGTATAAATGCATACATGCATTAACTATAGAATAGCTGGCTTGTATCACTGGGAGGTATTGCTGACATGACTGTCATTTTGAGAAACATGTTTTCCGTTTAGTGGTGAGAACACCAGCAGCTTTGCAACGTTTTTCAGGTTTATTGGTTTCCCCTCTTTCCAGAAGTGTAAAACTCATCATCCTGAGTATTATCGTGTATCATTTTCTACGTGTCTCTGCCTACATGTGTTCTTCATTTAATATAGAAATATGTACATTTTTAGTCATTAATCCTGTAAAAGTCCAATGAGCAGAACTGATGTCCTGTTAAAACACAAATTAATGGAAGTCTCAGCAAGAACACAGCCATCTGTAGCTGCTGTAAATCCACAGCTACCTGACTGAAACATGTACCACAGGATGTCTTACTGTGCAGTATCTGTGATTTCATAATAGAAAAATGAAATGGCCCGTGGCTTGCTGCATGTAGAAGGTACACATAACAGCCAACCAGGCAGATTTAACCATGCAGTTATCAACGCTTGCTGGAGGACAGAAGTTATGATGGGTGGAAATTGTTATGGGTCCTCCTGCCTTCAACTGACAGTGAATTATGACGTCTTTTTTACATTTTAGCACATGCAGTTTTGTTGAAAAGGCCCTTCAGCTTGGCAGAGTGAGATGCTGCAGCGCTGGTCACCTCCGCCTTTATAACCCTGTTTGTGTCAGCAGTGGCACACGCAATTTCTCAAAAGGTCTTTATGACTGCTTTTGGCATCATAGATCTTCACACATAAGCTGACATAGATCACAGCATGAAGGCCGGTGTGTTTTATTCTGTTCTGCTCTGTGTGTGTGGGTGTGTGGGTGTGTGTGGGGAGGAGAGTTTTATGCTGGACAGAGACATAAACGGCAGAGGAAGAAACAGAGGCATAAAGAAATAACGAGGGGCTTGAGAACAAGATTGTTCCCAAGCTCCAACAAGCCAGTGAGAAACAGCCATAACTCCTTGGCCGATTAGCCTTTTCTTGTTTTACAGGGGGGTAAATCCAGTATTTAAGAGCCTAATTCTAAAAACAATAACTAAAGCGTTTCCTTTATAAGTCATTCGGAGATGCTTGGATGCTACAAGGCAGCTACTGGCAAAAAAAGCATGGTGGGATTGCAGTGGCAGCAGGCCAAGCAAGGTAGTCCTGATGTCTCTCTCAGCAACATTTTTCAGCTTTGTCATCCTGAGGTGTTCACAGGCCAAATAAGATACATCGCATTTCCAATATGTCCTGGGCATACTCCAGAGTGTACGACCAGGTGGTTGTGCCTGGAAGCATTGGTGGCATACTAATCAGATGCATCTCAAAGCAAAGGAGCACTGACTCTATTTAATGTTCTCCTGTCTCAGTGGTCTGTGCAAATGGTTTGAAAATGTTGCAGCCTCTGGGAAACCGTTTTAACATTGAATAGCTGAGTTTGGCTATTTGCAATCAATAATGTCTTTGCCATGCTCTCCACCTCTGCCCCCACCTAGTGGTAGTTCCCTCCCCTTTTCCCTTTTCTTTGTTCCTGGTGTGTGGAGGGTGTGGACAGGTGCAGCGAGTTCTGTAATCATCTGTAGTGCCTTCACCTGTGGTGGGGTGTGGTCTGCTTTGTTCACTTCTCATTCATTCTCCATGAATGCTGGCTCCAGACCACAGCACGATGCCGGACTGTAAACTACCACCAGTCAGTTTATCCCACCCAATACTATCTGTTCTCTCGTGTGTTTCGCTAACTCTTGTGTTTCCGCTCCAGTTCCGACCTACCCCATCCTGCATCTGTGTGTTCGTCATTCCGTCCTGCCTCAACCTTTGGAGAAGCCTTGGATTCATCACTGTCATTCTGCTGCACCTGTCTGTCTGTCATCTGCCTCCCTGTTAACCCATTCATCCACCTTTCCCTGCTGTCTGTAAGCCGCAATCTCCCGCTGTGTCCTGTTGAAATCCATGCCATTGTTAGCATTTTTGTTAGCGTTACCATTCCTGCCTCAATTAGTTCTGAGCCCAGGTTTGATATTAGTTTCGCTTTAGCTCTGCTTAGTGTCTTCCATGTAGTCTCCAGTGAGTGCAGCCTACTTTGTTTCTAGTGAGATATCCGTAATTCACTTTGGACAAGTCGGAGCAATAGCCGCATAGTGATAGCTGTAGATGTATTTATGACATCACACCATTGTGACTAGTTCAAATTGTTGCTCACTACATTGCTAATGGATTGGATTCCATTGGATTGTGGTCCAGCAAAGCATTTCAACAGTGTTAGTGAATGTAATGGCGACTGCTGTGGTGGATAAGATCATGAGAACATGCTGTAAAACTAGGGAGAGCTCATCTGTGAAGCGTTTGTGGAAAACTGAATCAGTCATTGGAGACTGGTGGTCAAAGGCTTTTAGAACTTTGTCCTCAGGATGCTCTGACCTGGTGGGAAAAGTTTTCATGTGCAGTTGCTGTTTCTTTATGTTTTTGTTTTGGCGGGAATAGGGCTCTCTCATTCAGGATATCTGTAATTACATTTAGTCTCGGCAGAATTCTACTGCAAGATATCTACATCATCCTTGCGCCGCCCTCCTGCAATCAGCCTGCTGGTCATCCATTACCTGCTACATTCCATCTACTGCCACAAACCTCCAAGAGCCTCATTCCAGGCTCTCCTCCACCCCAACTGGACTCACTGCCTCTCCATCATACAGTAAAACTGTGCTCAGGTGTTATCAGTCTGTGGCCAAGCTCTGTTATAGATCGGGTTCAGAGGTTCAACCGCGGACAAATGACTCGTCAGACAGAGCGTAAAAGCACAATTTTATTTTAAAAATATTTTGACCTGGAAACACTGCATGTAGTTCCTTAAGGGAGCGAACTCTTGAGGGTGCTCTGGTGAACTGGCGGAATACTTACACAAATCAAAAATACTAAACAGAAACTAAGCCGACAATCGGTGTAACAGTTTTATCAAAAATTACTGACGGCTAGGCTAAGGTTAGCGAAAGACTAGCTTGAGGACGGAGTGACGGGAAATGGGGAGGAAGATGGAGGGTGGCGAAGCAACGTGGATCTTCAGCAGAGAATGGAGGAATTCCAAGCAGGTGCAGCCGAAACCGAGAGTGGATGATTTATCATTTGCAAGGTGCCAGGTGGTGAAGACTGTGGAGCGGATTCTTCGGTTTTTGACTTCAGAAACCACTCTTTCGTTTTTACATTTTATTCAATTGCTTCTTACAGACAGTAAAAAACATGAGGCTAGCCAGCAGCTAGGTGTTGAGAAGCTGCTGGCTGTTGTTTGTTAATGATGTCCAAGTGCTTCACACAGATGTGTATGGTGTCACATATTGAGACATGGTTTAGTTCAGTCAGCAATAAAAGCTCCCCTGTGGTTGTTGCTTCAGAAATGCTTGGGAAGATGTAGCTTGTGTAGATGGCATTGCACTACTTTGCTACCAAGACGCTACTTGATTCATAAAACAGCACCAGTAGTGCACCAGAGGATTCCACTCGGGTCTGTGATGTAAATTTTGGTAACTGCCCAAGTCTGTGAGAGTTCACGCAGCCCCTCTGTGAAGGTCTGTGCATGGAATGTATGAAGCAACGTCCTCCAAGTGGACTTAAAGTAATATATTAACAGTAACTGCTTGTCTGTGGTGTCAGTAGCCATCTATGTCTATTTTTAAGTGGCTAGAAATCAAGACCATGTTGTTTTTACACCATTAGATTTGGGGTCTTGAGCTCCTCATTGTCACAGTTTGCTGAGGGACACTAATGAGGACAAGGAGACCAGACAACCAGTGAAGACAGTGTTTCACAATAGTTAACAAGGTGAAATCAAAGTGCAGGTAATCAGAACAAATAACAGCCACAGGGAGTTATGTAGGGGAAGCGACCAAGCAAACAACTTAAACAAAAGGCTACGTGAACTATGAAAGCCAAATGTAAAAAAAAAACCAAGGACATCTAAAACTCTAAAGAGAAACGGCTAACATGACATACGTGGGCCAAAACACAGAATACGGAATCAACTGAGGAAACTCTGGATAATTACGCAGCTGCAGAGTGGGCCGGGAATAAAGGTTAACGCAAAAAGCTACACATAGAGCACAGAATCTACAGGGAAGATGCGGGACATAAAGCACCGGCAGAGTTAGAGGACAGAATCAGAGAGTACCAAAACTTGAGTGCCCTCAGTAGAGGGACATAGTTGCCCAATGTATGCATGTTTACCTGATTCTGTGTTTTACTGTGTGCCTACTTGAGGATGAATTTACCTTGATTTTGCCTTAAAATGATACATAATGTGACAAGAGCTTAGTCTGTCATGTACCACAGATATTTTGCATGGCAGCCAAGCAACTAAGATGTATGACCTTGAGTTTAAACTTGACCTTTCATCCAAGGGCAGATGTCGCATCACCAATATTGGTTCCTATCTGACTGTAATAACAAACTATGTGTTTATCTGACACCTTTTCCAAGTTATAATGGATTTAGAATGTGTGATGATTTAAGACCTTCACTGTGACCTTGACCTTTGTCTCAAGGTCATATGTTACATCACTAGTTTACAGGCCTTACATGTCTTCCTATGTTAGTACACTAAACGTATGTCTTTTTGTGCATTTTCAGTCACACAGAGGTTTTTGGGGAAATGCGACCTTTGACATCTGTGGCGGTCACCAATGCATGTATTGAACCCAAAATCTAATCACTCTGAGAAGGACCCATGCCGAGGTCATGTATGATGTTTCAGGTTCAAACTCCTCTCCTGTAAAGCACTAGACTGTTACCACACACACACACACACACAAAACCACGCACGCACACACACAAAAACAAACACATGGGCACGATTACTCTATAGCTGCCCATCGATGGTCCACAGCCTGCCGATCTGGCAGTAAGTGATGTCTGAAGCAGGGTTTCATAGAGTGGTGTGCTGATTGGAGGCGGGTGAGTCAGGCCCTGTACAGGCGTCCACGCTGGCTGCTCATCAGGCTGCAGCTCAGGAGGAAAAACTGTGTCTTCTGACTTTGGATGTCACATTTTCAACATGCCACCTATGATATGAACACCAGTTTTGAGAAGCTCATAAACATTTTGTGCACAACTTTAGATATTTTAAATCTGTGAAGCTGCTGTGCACACTTCGTGCACATTTTTGACAGATGCACTAACTATTAATGCCAACACAGCATAGTGCTAATTGGTTTTATAGTTTTGTTAGGAGGCTGGAAGCTAGATGCTTTACATTGGTGCTCCTGGTATTTTACCCAATGTTATACACTTCTAAAGCAAAAAAGTAGGAGCAGCACCAAGGACACATGAATATTCTTAAACCACTGCTCATTCAAAACCAAAGAAGCCACAGCCACGTTTTGTGCAAGTCCAGCTGTACATTAGTGCCTACATAAAAACGGACATTTCTGCATTTATTGAGCTACTGGCAGCAGGAACACTGTTTATTACACCTCTGCTTCTGCCTCTTTGACATATTCATGTCGGCATTTAGCTCAGTGTTAACAGAAGTAATGGATGGAGGTAGCTGCTGTGGCGGACAAGACTTGCCGAATACCTTCCCATTAGCCCTTGTTGAGTCTGTGGAGAACGAGATCTTAATTCATTACAGACATTTAGTAAGTGTTTTAAAAACTTGCACATGGCACAGGCCAAAATACTCCTGACACTATCTCTTGATTGCACTTCGCCAGTGCAGCTAGTCAACAGACACATCAAGCCAAAAGTATCCTTTTGTGTTTTTCATGGGAATAGCTGCATGACAACGAATATTTCCACATTTATTGGCCTGCTGGCAGTAGTGACACTGTTTCCTGCACCTTTGTTTCTGTCTCTTTCACTCAGGCTTTTAGCTCATTGCTTTGCAGTCCAACCATCCAAAACATAAATGACTTTTTAAACTGGCAGTTTTCACTGTGGGTAAACAGTTTTGGCAGTTTTTTTAATGGTGTTGCATACGGTACTGCCATGAGGTATAACCTCAGATTCATGCTGTGGAAGAATCTTTTTGTTGCACACATCAATTCTTTTCTGTTCTGTCCAAAGACGGAAAGCTCTAATTTGGAGCATCATGACAAGATCACATCGAGAAGTCCAATCAATTCTGTGCCACGTGTGGATTTCAGCCTGCAGCCTGTGCATGGATGTGATGAATACTACTGGGTTTTTTGACATTTGTAAATACCACACAGGTGTTTTCGCAGTATCTGCTGAAGGTGATTCTAGGTTATTTATATCCCTTTGCACAGTTAAAAGAAAAGCTTGTAGCTCCAGTTCTTGCATGCAGTCTCTTTGATACAGCAATATAGTTAGAAAAAGAGAAAGAGGAATAAAACTATTACGCTGTTCAGTGTATCGCATTGTGTGTACATGTCAATGTGAGCCACATGTTCATTGCTCCATCACTGTGAGCAGAATGACATTTTTGAGGTAAATAATTGAAGAATTTTGACAGGAGCCAGATCCTAATAGCTTTTTTCCACGCTAAGAGCTAAAAGCTGCAAGGAATTGTGGGAGGGAAATAAGACAGCGAAGTAACCATAGCAAATAGCTTAGGCAGCATATCTGAAGGTTAATCATGTCGTACATGGCCATGTGTGTGTCGATGTGTGTGTGGCCACTCACCTCTCTGAGTTCACGTGTTCTTCTGTGTACACACAGAGTGGGGGGAGGTGTGGGAGTTATATCACAGTGCAATAGACTTGTAAGTAATCTGATGCCATTCAGCCAATTTATGTTAACAGAAAATGACATTGGTGACAGTATCCAATTCACCGAGCTGGCCCGCTGACGAATAAAGAGGCCCTGCTATTGATCTGTGCTCACACATGCTGCCTGTTGTCAGTGCTTCAATTCACTGGAAATTAGCTGGATGACACCTTGAAGATGTTTCGAGCTCTTGAAATGCCTTTAGAGAGTGAGGACTTTCAAGTGAAAGCTGAATACTAAACACTGTGGGGCACTCCAAGGCTGTGCTCTGGCCTCTCAGACCAAGCACAACCTCTTACAAACACACACACACACACACACACACACACACACACATATATATATATATATATATCTGGCGTACATAATGACTTAATTTCCATCCATCCATTATTAAGTCTATCCCAGCCGACTTAGGGCGAAGGCAGGGGACACCCTGGACAGGTCGCCAATGACTTAATTTGATTAGTTAAAATTTTTTGTTTTTGCACAAGTGGTGATGTTTTTCCAGAGTCTCTCAAGAATCATCAATGCTAGTGATGACAAATAGCTCTCCAAAATCTGGACAGCAATGTAAGCTGTCACTGATTCCTTGGAGACACCACTGATCAATGGAAGCTAGAGCTGATAATGGAAAAATTAGACAGAAAGAAGTTTATTTTATAATTTCAGTGGTGCTGTTTGAAACGCCTGAGACTACAATCTGTGTTTTTATTTATTTGTTAATTTTTTCCCCCCAAAATATGCAAAAGGATAATAGCAACTTGAAAAAGCTTCTTATTTCAGTAAAATATAAAAAAAATGAAAAAAAAAATCACTTAGAGAAAATAAATATATAAAAATAGTCTGGGGCAAAAAAAAGTTGGTATTTAACTTTTATTCATGTTTTGCCATCAAGCAGGAACCTCTGATACTGAAAACAAAGCCAACATAGTCGGACAAAACCTGCAGTTCCACAGATGTCCACTTGAGTTTGGTTCGAAATGTGGGTCAAACACCTTATGGCAATATTAAAAAAAATCTTCAACTTCACAGCAGAAAAAAAAAAAACATGTGCATAACCTGGTCTTCCAGTCGGTGATTGTCATTCCCAAAGATTGCAGCTAAAGGCCAAACAGTATCAGTATATCATCCCCAGTGGGCTCAATGGAACCAGACCTGAATGAACATCGATGTGCAGAACTTTGGTAAGCAGCACTGACGGATAAATGTTTTCCTTGGGTCAGTACAGCAATCAAAATTAATTACTCTCAAGACCTACGTGACACCCACTCTTTGTTTCATTTTTATGGGAGGCTTTTTTGTGGGCCCCTGGGCTGGGAGCCACTGCTGATCCCTGACTAAGCTTTTCCCCACGTCGCATCAGTTCAACTCAGTCATCACCAACATAACACTTGTTTGCATCCAATAAACAATCAGGCTTCAATTTGATGGTTGACCTTTGCTGGTGAAATCTACTCATGAAAGTGAAGGCAGGTTTACAATGCAATATATAAGAAGGATCAGAAGTATTTTTTTTCTTCCATGTTAAGGCTAAATTTACTTCTAAAAGATGTACACATAAAAGCCTTATTGCATCCACTTTGTAAGACTTTTATAGCATGAGAGTAGTCGGTGAGCCAGCCAGGTTGGCATCTGAGATATCGTGGTTATTAAATTTGGATTTTATTGTTGACACTGGTCGTATTTGGTGGGTGAGCAGTGATGTGAGTGATAAACAGACACCAATACTGCCAGAAAGAAAGAAACACAATGAAGGATTTGAAACAGAGCCAGAGAAGAAGGGAGGATGATGGACAGAAAAAAGACAAAGGGGAGTTATTAGCAGGCGAAGTAGAGCAGGGATCATTAGTCAGATGTCCTGGGCCATACATATTAGCTTTATCATGTCTCCCTTTGGTTTTAAGAGCCTGTAAGCCTAATGGACCCATATACAATTCTCCATTCTTTTCCATGTGTCACTTTTATAGATTGCTGTTTAAACATCTTCTTCAAGTAAATGAAAGGCTCATCGGTGACTCTGTGTTCACATTCATTTAGCCTTCAGAAAGTCTGAGACCACATGGAAGAAGTGTCATCCTCTCATGTACACCTGGAAATGATCAGATAATTTGAGGATTTGAAAATATTTAAAGACACAATAAATTCAGATAAAATGGGGTAGAAGAATTTCAGATTCTGCTCTCTTTCTTGGTCACCAGTCAAACTGCAACAGATTTGTGGCACTGACCATGTCAAGTCTTGTATGAAATCTCAGATT
>NW_007577948.1:459334-477748 GCF_000690725.1 Stegastes partitus | reverse complement strand
TGCATCTCCTCCTCATTTGGAAAGCATGTGCTCACATGTTTGGTGGTTGGATCTCTTGTCCATATGTTGAGACATTAGCCAGACAGTGAACCCTAATGCTGCTACCTCATTAAATCTGGAGAAACACACAAACAACATCTGGTCAGATTGGGTCAGCAAACTGGACAATGTGAGCATGCATCATTTTTGTCTAGTTCTAGTACAAGTTATTCCTTTTGACTGCTATAAAATGGATTCACAATTATATTTACCATAATCATAACATGAAATGTGAAGCACTGGATACAGCAAATGACCCATATTCTATGTGTAACTTTCACCAGAAAGCAGTAGTAAAAGGCTCTCCATGGTTTGCATGCTGTGAGTAAACTGAATAGCATGTAGCAGGTAATATACCTGAATAATAGAGCTATAAGTCAGTGTTTGAATATATTGAAAGTGGCAATAGAAAACCTCTACCAAAAGCTGCAGGAGTGACAAAAAACAACATAAGCAAAAACAAATAATACCAGAACAGCAGCCACAGCATTGGGGGAAACAGAATGGGGTGGAAAGAAGAGATCAGGGAAAGAAGAATGAAAAAGAGAGAGAGGATGTTGTAAGTCCTACTTCACCACTGTCATCCCAGCAAATTGAGACGAATTGTCTCAACACAGAAGAGCAAAGGCTCAGTAACATTTCAAAGGAATCGTGGTGTCAAGCAGACTGCAGTCCCCAGCACCATGCCTTAGATCATCTTTCCTCTGTTTCTTACTTTCCATCATCCCTCCTGTCCTCCTCCACTGCATCTCGCACTCATTTTAACTCGCATTTTCTTTCATCTCCGCCTGTTTTCCCCCCTTTCTTCCACCTTCCTCTCTGATTGGTGCTTTGCGAAGATGCTTCTTTAGTTACAAGCTTTCATCAGTGGGAACAGTGTGACCAAGGGCAAGTCTAAGCCTGCCTTATTTTGTGTGTGTGTGTGTGTGTGTGTGTGTGTGTGTGTTTGTGTGTGTGTGTGTCCTTCACACAGTTCACGTTGACATACGAGAAGATGGACGTTTAGAAATCTCCTGACTGTGTCTCTCCCAGTCTGTTTTGCTGCTATACATTCATATGTATGCAATCACCTCACTGAACACGTTTCCAGTCTAAGTATAGACACATAAAAAAAAAACATCCCAGGCGTTTACCTGCCAAATGAGCGAACATCAGATGGTGCTTTGGCAGGGAAGAATAAGTGTGAAGCTCCAAGATTCCTTCTGAGAACGATGCATCACGTGGTGGAGACAGCTGTACTGAAACATCTCACTGTTTTAAGTCCTCAGTGTGTGACGGTGACGACTGATCGCTTTAAATTGCTGTGATTTACCTTCATCCACATTGTTACAAAGAGATTTCTCCTTTCATTTTTTTAAATAGATAATTCCATTGAATGTACGAGGTGTGTCAGAAAACCTCCAGGACTGGTGTCACAGAAGATATATTTCAAGTTGTTGACAAGGCTGAGCTGAGCTGCAAAAATGATCAGCTGGGCTCAGCCTTAGAGATGGACCCAAACCCGCTGGAAGGATCACATATCTCATCTGGCTAGGAATTACCAGGGAGGAACTGGTAAACGTTGCTAAGACAGAAATGTCTAGAATGACCTGTGGAACCTGCTGATTCCATGACGCAACCCCAGAAGTGTAAGTAAACTGATGGATGGATAGATATTGTCTTATTTTTAAAAAAGGCTCAATACTTCCATCCATCTGTTATCTGCTTAATCCTCACGAGGGTCGCAGGGGGGTGGAGTCTATCTCAGCTGACTGAGGACGAAGGCAGCGGACACCCTGGACAGGTCACCAGTCTGTCACAGGGCTGACTCAATACTTTGCATAACATAAGTGTTTCTTGTAGTTTAATCGTAGCAACTGGACTTGCTTGAGTTCCTTGAAGACGTTTCACCTCTAATCCAAGAGGCTTCATCAGCTCTGACTGACGAGTTGGGAGTTCCTGATACTTATATCCTTAAGGAGCCAATAACACTTGAGTTTCGGTTTCAATCGGGGTTTGTTACTCCTCCCCCTCGTTATGCAAGTCGTTAGTGCTCCCCCAGCCACAAAGGGCTTCATTGGGGTCTTTTGTGGCTAAGTGTGAATGTGGTCACATCTTCCTGGGGAGAGTTCTTAGGACTGAATTGTAAACAGGTGAGAGGTGATGCCCCAGACCTCCTCCTGGTCGAGGGATGGTCTTTCCAGTTCGGCATAGATGGCTTCTTTCACTCCTCTCAAACCATCTGTCCTCCCTGGCCAACATCTGTACATTATTGTCTTCAGAAGAGTGTCCTTTGTCCTTAAAATGCAGGTGGATTGCTGAGTCCTGTCCTGAGGAGCTGCTCTTCTGTGTTGTGCCATGCGCTTGTGGAGCATGTACACCCCAATGGGATTTTGGCAGGAGGAGCAATCAAGAAACTCAAGCAAGTCCAGTTTCTATGATTAAACTACCAGAATAACCATGATCTGGATGACTGAGGATCTTCACAGACATAACCTAAGTGTGTATACTCATGATTAATGAAGGCACAGGAAACAAGCTTAACATCAACCTTATTTTTTCCTGTTGTCTGCAACCTCCATGAAACAACCACAGGCACCAACATATCAGTCCGTCTGTGGTTTGTGTCATCCTTTCTGACGCAAAGAGCGAATAATGCAGCGTGTACATGTTTTAGCAGAAGAAGTTCAGTTTGTCAGTGGACTGCTAAACACAAATAACAATGTGCTCGGTGAACTTTTACACCTAAGAAAGTTCCTGGACACCAGGGGCCTCATGTACAAAGACTTGTGTGGATTTCATCCTGAAACCTGGCGTACACTTCAATCCAGAAAACTGCGTAGCGCAAAAAAAAATCCAGATGAACGAAAGTGAGCGTACGTCTGAATCCAAGCACATTTCCTTTGTACATCCCACTCAGCGTGGAATTGACCACACATGTTGGAGTACCAGACTCCTCCCTCTCCACAGCCCCCAATTTAAATATGCAAATTAGTATAAACAGGGCTGACAGGTGGGATTCCCCTCTCTGCATGATCAGATAACAGTAACAAGGATGAACTCACCCTGTTTGAGCAGGGAGTTGCCGCTATTGTGGGTGACACTGCCCTCACAGGGGTGGTGGGAGCACACGTGGGTCACTCGGATCACCCCCAAGGTAAATATTTATTGTGTAACTCACAAATGTATTCATCATACGGGTCATACAATAATCTGCTCGCAGCCAAACAAGATACAGCTTCTTGCATAATCATGCCAAGATATCAAAGAGGAAATCAAAGACTTTGTCTCATGTTTAATTACTCAATTTATTATTTTCCAACAGACAATGAGGCAGGAGGCGACTGTGAGACGCAGTCCCAGCCTCGTATCACAGAGCTGTGGGATTCAGCCAGCTGCTGATGCTCGCACATGCTTAACACGTGTCAGGGGGCTTAATATTAGGACAATTAAATGATTTACTCACCAAGAAGACCTCCATAACGCACCGTGCCAGCTCGTAGCCTGTTCCCAAACATGCTGTTGGTCAGAATGAATGAGTCGTGTATTGATCAGGTCACGTCGCAACAATGTTACTTAAATGTATTTGCGCATCACAGATGATCTGCGCACTGACTGAATGAAAATGCTTCCTGTTTACATAAACAAATTCATCTTGTGATGGTGCCTTTATAGCAATGTGTGTGCAGTCGATAGCTCCAATTACATTAGGAGAACCGGCTGTCGCTGCAAATTGCACTTTTATGTCTGGTCAGTTTGGTCAGCACCTGTATGGGCACAGGTATGACATAGGTCCTGGGCGTGTTGCGCTCCAATAACGGCCGCAGCTCTGTGCACAATTCTAAGAGGATTGCTCTCGGGAACCTAAACCAGCTGGTGAGCCAGTCGTCGTCCTGAGCCAAAGAAAATCCTCTCGATCTAAGAAAACCCATTGTCTTCGCACTGCTCTATTAGCAATATCCTCCAACAGTGCCAAAGCTGCTATTGTTGTTAATGTTATTTTCTGCACCATTTTACACAAACTTTTATATCCACTCATCTGATAGCAAACCTCTGGGTGTGTTAATTGTTTATCTGCTTATCTCGGATGCTCACATCACTTTGAGGAATTACCTTTTTTTTTTTATATATTATGAACAGTTTCCCAGCATCACCTCTAATTGTTGCCAACGGCTCAAAAGCCAGTCAAGAGATTGATGTGGAGGACCGCACATTTCCACGATCATTTCACTCTTGATACATCTGAACATGAGCGTGGAAACCCTTTGTACATGAGACCGTAGTCCTTTAGAAATGACAGTTCCTTGACTCTTATGATGGATTTTGCCAGCCTGTTAAGGGTCAGTGAAATATAACGACTCTTGAAAAAGGCCCATGCTCTTTGGTTCTGAGAGGGTGACTCCAATAGTTTCTACTCAAAATATCTTGACAGGACTTCACTTCATGTGCAGTGTTTGGCCTGTATCCACAACAGAAAAGTACACTTTAGCCATCACAAGGTGGGCCTGGAGAGTTATTGTGTAGCTGTGGCTGCTTTAGTGTTTCAGACGATTATGTTTTGGGGATTTTTGCCTAAATTAGACAATAATAGTGGAGAGGAAGATCAGGAGAATGACGTGCAGTGAGCGTCCAGCCAGCTGGAAATTCTACCGGGAACTCATTGCTGGAGGCATTTGCACCCAAGCGGTGTGTGCTTTAATCACTTGGCTACGAGGTCACCCCAGTCTTTCCGTTTTGAAGGAAAAAGTAATAAGAGCCACGGTAACTGAAAGAAGTTCCACATCTGCATTTTTCTCGATGCTTTCCCGCCTCAAACACAATGATGCAGTGCAGTGTGCCGATATGTAAATTCAAGTATTAGATCTGCACATTCATCATTCCAGCCCTCAGTGTGTAGCCGCGTCAGTGTGTGTGCACCTGCATTTTCATTTCATGGTGCACGGCGTAAGTGTGTGAATGAAAGAGAAACACAAGGCTTATAGTTTAACCACCTTTGTCATCAAACATCAGGGTGTAGAACAAAAAATAGCGAGTAAAGAACATTATTTTGCTGTTGCATGAAAATCTTATAAGTCCAGATTGTAGTGTACACAGGTGAGGAGAAAGCTGCAGAGTGTGTGTACACAGTTCAAAGCAGAGTTTTGATGGCAAAAAATAAGATGCTTTCTAAGATGGTGCATTTCATCTGACGCCAGTAAATTTCATCTGCTGCTGTGCATTCAGAGGCTTAACCTGCACACACACAACACCGTGTCTTTGATAGAGAATCGATCACTCTGCTTGTTGTTCATGGATTATCTCTGGTGTAGTGTGTCTTGGTGGCAGAAGTAATTGAGTTTCAGGCAGGAACATGTATCACCTCAGCTGTTCAATAAAAGCTCAGCTATACGTGTACAGTATGTCACAAAAGTGGGTACATTCCTCACATTTCTGCAAGTATTTTATTGTATCTTTTCATGGGACAACGCTGAAGAAATGACACTTTGCTACAATGCAAAGTAATCAGTGTACAGCTTGTAAATTTACTCAATAACTCAATACACAGCCAGTCTTGTACATGTATGAATTCCATATGAATGTATATTCCACTGATAAACTCTACTTTGAAATCCAGCCACTACATGATTGTTTGAAGAGCTCTTTCAGCCTTTTGGAACATGAGAGTCAATGCTTAATTTCTCACCACGCCTCAACAATTTGCCATGCCAATTTTCTTCACTCTGTCCAGCGTTTTCTTTCCACAATTCAGTGCTCTATTTATTTTTTTTAACCCTTTCCACTATACAGGAGTCTGCATCAGGACCATTCTGTATCTGTTCTTACAATGCTGTCCTTTAAATTGGCTACCATTCACACTTCTATAGCACATTCAGTGAAGAGGTGTTTTAGTACTACTGTGACTAGAGTGGCTGCAATATTGCTGCGCTTTATTTCTGTTGCATTGGATTTGGTTGAGATGCTTTCATGATGCCACTAGTTCTCTTCCCCATTCCTTGTGTTTCTACAGTTTTCTCCCTCATTTGTCTTCTCTGTGTGTTTATGTGTCTGGGTGTGGCCACCTTATCTTCTGTGCAGTTACACCTGACACACCTGAGATTCATACATTTATCACCAGCTGCAGTAGTTAAACTCCAGCTTATCACTCCATGTCTTACAAAATTACTCTGCCTGCTCCTGTGGCAGTGTTGTCGGCAGTGTTTTTTTTACATCCTACTGTTTTTGCTCTCGGGTTCCAGCCCTTTCAGTAATTTCCTTATCAACCAGCCTCTTCAACCAAGCTGCAACTTCATGGTGTCGGACAGGACTCTACACCAAACCTCTTCAATCCAATCAGCTAATCAGCCAACAATGGTCTTTAAGATTGACATACCAGCCGCTCACCTTCTACTCCTCCCTTCTCTCAGTTACTTCTGGCTCTGGCTTCATCACTATTACAAAAGACCATTTACAAACATTTTAACTATGCAACCAAATCTGCATTTGGGGCAGGTAAACTGACTCCCTTAGCAGCTGCAGCTGAATATTTTAGAAGAGGTTAATGTGTTGTTACTGTCTTGTTATATACTCTCAAATTTGCAGTTTTGTTAGGTCAAAGTAAAATTCTCAGTTTTTGCTCTCAAATTTCACCTTGGTCTGGTGATGGAGACACAAGGACAGGCACGGAGTCAGGGTGTCACATGGCCCCTCCTGTCCAATCGTCATCGCTGAAGTCCAGCCCACCCACTTAGCATGCTTTAAAACTGAGGCAGCGTTCATTCATTCTGCCCGCTTCACGCTCACCACATCGCTGCTACTCCAGCCTCTGCAGATCATCAAATCTCCTCCTCCTCCCCAACCACCACCTTTGAAAAACAGTTCAATCTCATATAACCCTGGTGTTTCCCATATCGTGGAACTGTAGGTTGCAGATGGTTCATTATCGTACCTTGAACTATGTAATCTAGATTCCGTAAGTGAAGACTATTTAGTTGGTCTCCTGTTCTCGTATTCATACTGTATTTGAAAAATTGTAAATTGTAAATTCATGGCTCTGTGGGGGTTTGTGATCTCAGGGATTATCTGTGTGATGCTTGCTCAGATTGTTCCAGAGCATCACGAGCAGAGTCACCGCCAAACTAAATGTATGTGATCTCAAATAAATGGTTAAAATCTGACAAAGTGTCCTGTCTGAATTCTCACAATTGTGGAGCTGATACTGAGCTGTTTTAAGTGGAAATTGAAATTTTTATTTTTTTTAAAAATGTGTCTAGATCCATATAATTAGCTGCAAGAGATAAATACTGCTAGTGGGGTATTTTAATTCTGCTGATGGCTGTCATGTAACTGACAGTGATCAGAGTGAGCCTAATGCAAAAACGCTTTACAGTGATGGATTGTTATGATGAAAGTGTGGAAACCCTGATAGACTCTTACGTCAGTTTGTGCACAGCCTCCAATAGTTTTCATTATAACACAGGATTATAATGCTGTGAAGGTAATGTGTGATTTCTGTTTAATTAATTCCCAGCTACTAACATAGCGGTTACATATGCTGAAACCAACCACTAGGGGGGCGATCAAGATATTTTAGCGTCACTTCTAATCTGTGACCTCGTCCATCGCTTTACACATTTGTGTTACATCCCAGACAGCTGCTGATCCTGCTGAAAAGGAAACGCAGCTTCAGTGTCTGATTTGTATGGACTTTAAATACAGTAAATAAAAGAACAGGACCTATTCAGTGAGGCCGTTTCGTCAACTCCTTGCGTCTGCCAGAATCTACGTGAACCTCTCCGCTGATGTCCGTGTGTAGCCCAGAATGTGTGGCAATTACGCTACAAGTGCAATAGTTCAGCCGCAGTGTGCATGCGCAGAATATGTAGCCACTAACAATTACACATGTATAGAACGGAGCCCTCCCAGTGGACTGAAGGTAGAGTAAGAACAACAACTACACTTGATGTTTGCATTACAAATAAGTTACATTTACTGGGAAATATACAGCATGAGTCAAAAGCTAACAATCGAGGACTTCTCTAACCTCCATGTTGAAACAGGATGATTTGTGTGACCCAGGAGAAAAGCCCATCACCTACTCACACTGTTTGCATTTTATAGCAGTCTCCTTCCGCCCTCCAGGGAATCGTTAATACGTTAACGCAGCATTTTCTGCAGCCTTAGACCAATTAGGCTTGATTGATATGGTTGGGATTACCACCCTAACTGCCGAGATGGGTTAATGAGAGGTAGGAGCCCACCCACCCTCCCACTCTCCCGAACCCCCACGCTGTCTGTGGCGCTGCAGGCAAAATGGCAGTATGTAATGGATGATGGCATCTGCCTTTATAATAGCATTAATGAGAAGTGTGTGTGTGTGTGTGACAGAGAGAGAGAGCAAACAAGAGACTGGCTGCACGTTATCATCTGAATGTTCCGTCTGATGCTTTGCTCGTCAGACGATGATAATGACGTGCCGTTGCTTTTTAGGGAGCCCTTTGAAAACACGCAGCAGGCCTGGGATCTACCAGGAATCCAGTCGACTTGACAACAGAAGCTGCTACGTTCACTGTGCTTCTGAGGCTATTTTTATCAAACCTCCACATGTCAACATCTTGTTACTTCCACCTCAAACCCGCTAATTACAAACTCTCACTTTTTTTTTTTTCCCCCAGCAAAGCAAAGTAAGGTTCCATCATCTCTCACTTCACTAGTTGTCATTTTAATCACCAGCACCTGAGCCTCCTTTAGCACCACTGCTGCTTGTTAATGCTGTGTTCACACTGAATGGGGAAAAACCTCCAGTTAGTTGGGAATGTTCAGGCAATATTCTAAGATCACTTTTCTGAATTGAAGCAACCTCTGAACTCTAAGCAGTCCTGTCGCAATTTTTAGTCACTGGTGGCTTATTTCTTACCCTAATACGAAGTCCTCTATTAAAACAACATTGATTAGAACAACAGATAATTCAGAAAAGTCTACAGAGCAGTATAACAATAGTAAAGCCATAAAACATAAAAAAGACAAAAGTTTCTTTGATTATTTCTTTAGCAAAAACATAAAAAACCTGGAACCAGAATACAAAAAAATTAGTACAACTAGTTAGTTTTACAGTCCTGGAAAAAATGAGTTTAACATGATGTGGATATTTTACTACTAAGATTTGTATGACCTCTACAAACTACAATTCTTTCACTCTTTTCTGCACATCAACTTAGTATTTTTACAACTTGCCATAAACTTACTCCTTTGTATACGTTTTGTTTTTAATTTTTAAATGATGCTGCATTAATTTTATTGATCAAATATGTTTTAATATCATCTTAATTTCTCTCTTTTGTTCCAATTCTTCTGCATACTGGTGCAAACGGTGTATTTCTGCCGATTTTAAAACGAGACATAAGCAATAAAGTGATTCTCCTGAAATACAACACTTTTTTTTTTTTTTTTTAAATTTCATAGTTGGAGCTGCCTAACACACGTAACTAGTTTGAGGACTATCTAAAAGCTGGTAATCTAATGATTATTTCTAGACTTAAGAATTTCTTTGTAATAGGACAATGGTATGAAGTTGTTAGCTGTACCTTGACATGTTTCAGCATTCCATCTGTCGCCTTCTTCAGAAGTGTCATCTGACGTGTGTGACGTGTCTTTATCAGCTGTTTTTCCTAGGTGTGGCCAAACTGACACACCCACTGGATCTGTCAGAAACATGTCAAGGTACAGCTAACAACTTCATACCATTGTCCTATTACAAAGAAATTCTTAAGTCTACTTGTACTTTGAGGACAAAATGACCATCTTTGCTACATTATATAATGATTATTTCTGTTTTTACAGTTACTCTAACAGATAGCTGAAGATAAAATGTTGTAATCTTAGCTGTTCTTTTGAACATAATGTGTTTCAAACTCACCAGTGGGTTTCGGAGTTCAGAGGGTTAAATCATCGTATAACATATTAAGAGTGCCTTTTGAATGATATTGGGAATGTGATGTTTATATTGAACCCAGAAAAATACACAGTTACAGTCGAAGATTTAGAAACACTTGTTTATTTAAGAGTGTTTATTTTTACTATATAATACATTGTAAAGCAATATTAAAGACATCCCCACGATGCCAATAGCAACGATTTTCTAGTAAACACATATTGTGAACACTGGTCTGTTTTCCCATCTGTTTTGAAGGACAAACAAACAACAAATTCAGAGCTCCTGTTTGCAGTGTGATGATGGTGGTAGGTGGGTAATCTTATGCGGCATCATTTGCTTTATTTTTGTGTCCACGTTGTTTTTCAAGAATGCTTCATAGTCTGTTAAGCCATCAGCTGAGGTATTCTGTTTTGCACTATTAGTACGTACATCAGCTGTGCTTACAAGTACGTACTGTTGCATACAGTATGCATACAAATAGGACATACTACTTAACCATAATATTGTGTGGTTACCTTTGAACATCTTGCTAGTAAATCTGTTTGCCGTCTGTAGTGTGACATCGTCGGTCTGTTTGTGTGCTCGCAGTGGCTCACACTTGTTTTATTTACACAGAATCTCCAAAGTAGTAAACTGTAGAAAACGTTAACAACCCTGTATTAAAGTGTTCATAAATCAAACCCATGTCCTTCAGCACAAAGGAAATACAGTTGTGACTCGATAATCCGACACTAAATGTAAAACCTTCTCTTATGTCGGATTGTCAAGACGGAGGTCAAGATACAAGGAGGGCTTGATGCTGGAAGGGTCATTTGTTGTTAATATTTATTGTTTATAGTTGTTATAATAACTAGTGTATTATTAGATAACTACACATTGCTGGATTTCACGGCTAATTGACTGGGGCGCTTGTGCACGTTCCGGCCACTTCCACCCCAGGGGAGTGCTCTGACGGGGTGTAAGCGGGCAGAACGCACAGGCAGTACTTGGCTGTTGATGCTAGTTTAGGATAGCGGTCCCAGTTCTGTTTCCACTATCAGCGCCACTGCCGCCGCCATCCCTGTTTCCTTCTGTATCCATTTTTCCTTCTGTCTGCATTTGGTGTGGTCGTGTTGTGTTCTGTCCTTGTGTGCTCTTTTTTGGTTGTGTGACGTTTTTGGGTCGTATGACGTTCACGTCGCATTTAACTTGCAATTTGTATTTACTTGGAAATGTGTCGGGTTTCGCAAAAAAGTCGGGTTTGAGCATTAAGTCCTGCTTTCTGATTGTGTTCTGTCTTTTGTATTTTGCCGTTCTGTCGTATTGTGATGTTCGTTTTTGTGCCTTTATTTTTATTTGTGAGTTTGTTTTCATTTCTGTGTGTGTGTTGAGGGTTTTTTTTATGTTTTGGCTTTTTTTTTTGGGTTCCGTTGCTGGATAGCGAGGTTCTAGGATTGTTAAGGGTCGGAATGTCAAGTCACGACTGTATATACCTGCAAAGCAAAAGGTTGCTTTTTTGGTGACAGAATATTCAAAGAAGGCCTTTTGCTTTGACATTTACATGAGAGGCAGTTTTCAATCCCTTGAATGGCAGCTGGTGTCAATGAGAGCAATACCATCTTCCCCTTCCTGTCTTGTCCACTGACTCTGAGTTTCTTCACTTTCCATATTGCTGCTAGGTTCTTAATCCTCTTGTCAGGGATCATTGTATTTATGCATTTGAATCACATTGCTTGTTTAAGGTAGCAAATAGAATGACAATAATTTTAATAACAACTCATTTTGCTCAGTTACTTTTTCAGACTGGGAGGTGCTACTGAATAGGATTACTGGAGAAGAAAATCAGGCACAACTGTCAATGTCACACATCAGATATGTACTTGGTGAGGATACAGGTAACTATTGCAATTCTTGGTGGACTTAAAGGCTCATGTAGCCCCAGCTACACCCCCACTGGTGTCAGTGTCTACAGTGAAGCATGTTTTACATCACCATAGGTGGGGAGGCTGCCATGCAAGAAGGAAGCGTTTTAAAAATGTGTCACTTTTAAGGCTCAACTAAAGTTTGCTGCGGATCACATGGACAAAGCAGAGGCCTTTAGGAAGAAGGTTCTTTGGTCAGATGAAACAAAAATTGAGCTTTTTGACCACAATGACAACAAATATGTTTGCAGGAGAGAAGGCGAGGCTGTTAACCCGAAGAACACCAAACCTACCATCAAGCATGGTGGTGGTAGTATTATGCTCTGGGGCTGCTTATCTGCCAATGGAACTGGTGCTTTACACAAAGTAAATGGAATAATTAAGAAGGAGTATTTCCTCCACACTCTTTCGGAAAACCTAAAATCATCAGCCAGAATGTTGGGTCTTGGACTCAGTCCAGTGTTTAACAAAATAATGGCCCTAAACACACATTAAAAGTAGTAAAGAAATGGCTAAATCAGGCCAGAATTAAAACTTACACTGGCCTTCCCAAGGTACTGACTTAAACCTCATCAAGAACCCATGGACTGTGATAAAGAAGTCAGTGTCAGAAAGCCAACGATTATATTTAAACTGCGCCATTTCTTTCAAGATGAGCGGACCAATATGCAAGCAGTGAACAGACTGATTTTAAAAATCTTACATTTTGTCTACGAAATAAAGCAACAGAATTTTGCAAATCCTTTTTGAAAACATTCCTGAGAACCCACAGCAAGAGCAAACTGTTCTCCCCTCTGCAGCCTCTGACCTTGCCCTTTAAGCAGACAACATTTTAATCTGAGGATGTACAGCTCTCGAGCAATTTCTGTGGACCTCTGCCATTTCCTCTCCCACAAGAACATCATTCTGGGCTTCAGCCTGCAGACACGGAAGGAGAGGAAAATTCTGTTTCTCTGTGCTGGGCGTTGTTGCTGCATGGAAACCTGGGGATTACCAACATGTTTGACTCCACTGGTTGCAGCCAGTAATATTAGACTGTCACCTTTAGTGTTTTAGTCTTCCCTCTTCTGTTTTTGTTCTGCTGCACTCTGAGGGATGGAGAGTCTATGCATTCAATATTTTTATTATGATTTTTACAGTTTCAGAAGTAAAGTAATGCATACATTACAACACACGTACAAGTAATGTATGCATAAATGTCTATTTGTTCTGAAAAAAGATACATTCTTGTATCATTGAGAGATGAAATCAAAGTATGAATGATTTGCCTAAATAAATAAACATAGAACAAGTTCAGCTAACCAAACTTAAGATTATCTTCACTCACATTTCACCATCCAACAGCCTGCCTTTACTTCATTTGCTTTCTAGCAAACATCAGATTGTACTTGATAGCAGATCTACACCCTACTTCCTTCCTAGTCGTAAAACATTACATACTGCTGCCTTTGAGTTCTGTTCCGGTTAATCTTCATGTTGACTTTGCAAAAACAATGATTCGTGTGTTTCAGTGACTGTTACCCGACATCATCAGGACTCATGTGGGTAAAACCAATTCGTTTGACACGTCAGCAATTCTAATTGTTCTTTTATGTTTTTCATGTGTGTATTCATAAGAAATAACTGATTCTGAGCATAGTTCGTGCTATTTGGTTGCGCATTAAAGGGGAATCTTGTAGAGGAATAATATGATTACTGTGGAATTGTTGTGTGTTCATGACTTAAAGGAGATTTTCTAGTTTATGTCCACCTGCTGCATTTTTCCATTAATGTGACTATTGCACCTCTAAGGTTAATGCTAACTTTGTAAATGTAACTTTTGAAATCACATCAAACACTTTTCTTGAATTTATACAGCGGAGGTGAAGAGTGCAAAGGTTGCCTGACCCACGGAAACACACTGTCCACACTGATGCAGCCGACTGAAAGAGGATGCAAATAGAACAGACAAGAGTTTAAGCTGCGATTAATGACTGTATATCCCTGCACTCATATGGGGATGCACACACCATGGTTACCAAATGATTTACATAAATATATACATTGCTAGTTCATCAACAGCAGATGGAATATTTAGTAATCCAGCTTTTGAATTAATCCAACAATTACAGATCTACTGTCACAAAAGCCATTTGAGAGCCCTGGTTACCATCTTGTCCCACAAATGACTGTCACTCACAAATTCAAAAAGAATTGCCGACTCTACAGCGCTCTAATGTGCTTGTGCATTAGTCACAAACAAACAACGATTTAGGGAAAAGACTATTAATTCATTTTAGTCATTGGCAGTCGGTGAATGAGTTCGCATTCGCTGTGACAACATATAGGCTCAGACTGACTGATTTCCAAACCTACTTGGAAGTGCACTTTTTTCTTTCCCCCCTCCACACTCTTCTTTCTGTTCTGGGTCATCTGATGAAGTCAGTCATTGGAGAACTTGGAGGGATGGGCAGCATCAGGACTAGCAGGCGGCTGAGCTGTATCATAGAAATCTGTGCATGCACGCCTGAGAGAAATGGCAGAGAGCAGTTGTCAGTGTGACGAGTGGGATAATGAGAGCGACTAAAGCTTGCACTCTCTGGCTGTTGGCTCTGGTGTTGCTCACTGGCAGTCGGGGAGAGGTTGGCTCTTGTTCTTTTCAACCCCCAGCTTCAGCGAGTTCAAGGCTGCCGGGAGCAAACGCTCAATCAGACCTGCGTTAAAGTGTTCAGCCTGGCTTGGTAAGAAGTGTGGCATACAGCTGCATACTTACATAATCTCCATATGTACATGACACTGTAATAAACAAATACATGATGCTATATACGGTACACACTGTTCCTACTGTGATCGGGAAGTAGCACAAACATTTTAACAATAAAATCGGAAATATCCACATTTGCGTTTAGCCACTTAACATTGTAATATTAAGTGAATGATAAACAGAATTTACAACGGTGGATAGCTTTATATGTTTATATGAAGACTTCCTTTGTAAAATCAGATTACTCCTTTTTCACAAACCTTCAGAAAAGCCACTTTTCCATCATCTACCTGGGACAATATCAATCAAACTTAAGTTACCTCTATTTTTGTGATGTCATTTCTATTCAGGCAAATCCACTCAACTTCAGTTTGATTGGTATTATCTCAAGCAAACAACAACAAAAAAAAGTTTTCTGAAAATCTACAAAAATGGATTTATCTGTTTTTGCAAATGAACTCTTCATTTACTTTTACAGCAATACAACAGAAATCCATTTTTCTTAACACACTGAAGTTAAAAAAAACCCCCAAAAAACAGAAAACAGCACATCAGCTTCACAAAAAATATTGAATAATAACTTGGCTATGGACATTGTTTTCTGTATTTGCATCAGTCTTTTGTAGCAACAACAATCTGACAAAGGGAAGTTGGTCAGGAGGAGTGGATACCAGATTATCTGACTTGTGGAACTGGTGGCATCTTTACACTGTTAGACTTTCCACCTACTAGGCATATAGGTCTGGGCATCACTGTTACCACCAAAACACAGTAACCTATTTACAAGAACTTATTAGTGTACAAGTAAGTGTTACGGCTCTGAATGAAATCGCAGTTACTTTTGTTGTTTCAGTGATTGTTGTTAACAGCATGGGTTATTGCATATTTAAAAATGTAACCTGTCCATGAAGATGCATCGTTATAAAAGTACAAAAGATTCTCATTGAACATGACAACTGAAATACGACAGAAGTAAAGCACAATAACTTAACCATGAGACTAAATATACACGAAACAAAGTCCTGGTGTGGAATCACAGTTCCACTCTTCAGTTAAACATCTTTTAATCAGAGGTTTGAACTCTTAGAGGTAGACAAAAGCATAAAACTGTAGTGTGTTCTGAAGGTTATCCCAGAACAAGGGCAGGCCACTTTTATAAGTTCAGAGCAAATCCTGTTTGAGAATTCTAAGTGATAAAAAAAAAATTACACAAGTAAGAAGAGAGTTTACTCAGTACTGCTTTGTTAATGGAAATATGAGATGTGTCAGAAAAGTTTCGGTACTGGTGTCACAAGAGATATTTTTTAAATACAAAATACAAACTACAAGGTTTCCTCTTCGAAGTAATCCCCCTGGAGTCTAACACACTTTCCCAGCCTTCTCTGCCACGCCACCATGCACTCCTGGAAGGATTCTTCTGGGATCCTCCTCAGCTCTGTCGTCACAGCCATCTGATGTGGACATAGCCTGCACAAGTGTTTTCCTAACTGCTGGGCCTTATTTCAGTTATAAAAATGCAGTCTAACCTTTGGTTTTTCTCACTTGGTGCTCAATGAGAACTGTTAAAAGCGAGCCTATGATCAACCCAGATACTTGGGCACTTGTAGAAAGACACTTTTTCAATTCGGTTCCCACCCAAAGAATAAATCCCACAACATTTACTGTCTCGGAGCAAGCTCTGGTAAAAGGTCACAGATTTGGTCTTCTTAACATTTAGAACCAACTCATGCAATGAGGTGTTTACCTGGAGCTCATCAACAGTCTTTTTCAGAGAGTAGGCAAGTCAATAAACTATGATGTCATCTGCACAGAGATGCACTTGCTGAAGGCATGCCCTGCAGAGTTATTTATGAAAATAGAAAATAATACTGGGCTTAAAATTGAGCCTTGAGGTACTTCCTTAGAGCTCTCCATAAAGCTTGACCTGTGTCCTTCTGCATATATTTAGATTAATTTATGCACTTAGTGTATTTACCACACCTCACGTGAGTCTGGTGCTTTGTTGTTGCTATTGAATCCTAATTTTTGTTGTATGTGCCAAAGGGCGAAAATTGGATTACCAGCCTGGAGATGACTGGAGATGATATTACCCTTTTTATAGTTGAGACTACATCTCTGGTTACTTCATGTCTTATCTTTCCACATCCTCCAAGCCAAAGATGACACTCTCTGTCTTCATCTGCATCTTCATTTAACATTCCTGGACTTTTCTGTGAAGATTCTCGTGGCTCCTTAAGGATATAAGTATCAGGAACTCCCAACTAGTCAGTCAGAACTGATGAAGCCTCTTGGATTCGAGGTGGAACGTCTTCAAGAAACTCAAACAAGTCCAGTTGTTACGATCAAGTTACGAGAACACTCTTGGATTTGACATACAAGCATGGCACTCAATTAAAGCTGTGCCCCTTGTGTACTAATCACTCATTTCACTGGAAATTGTGATCGGATGACAGGACCATCAAAATAGGAGCTCACATTAGTGGTGAGGAAAATGTCAGCTCTCAGCAACCCGGGCCTCAAGATGTGTCCCATTCATTTTAAAGATTACTTTTACAGTATTTCTGCCTCACCTGACAGCAGAGATGGGAGTGTGACAGGACACATGGGAATAGGGAAGAGCGTCTGGATGAAATGTGACAAATGCCAACGGCTGCATCTGATCTTGCAGTTGTCTGCTCTTTTCATGATGAGTGGAAGGGAGTGAAGGAGGGAGAGTGGCAGGAGGGGAAGGAGGAAGAGAAAGATGAATCTGAAAAAACAAATATATGGACAGACGCATGGATAGGTGGATAGATGGTTTCACAGGTTAATGAATGCACTGAAAAGCACTATGGTTCATTTTATATATTTGTATAAGCAGATTTTCTGTTATAGAAATTAAAATGTCTTCTTTTGAACATCACGCATCTCTCTTTCTACTCCACATGGCTGATCCATGAGCAGTCGAAGTGTTTGAATGGCACCATTTGTCATGTCTGCCTCCTTCTCAAGTCACTCAGTGCCATGCTTGGCTTAGCATCGGAATGTTAAATGCCCCTCAAGCACACACACACACACACACACACACACACACACACAAAAACGCACACACACACACGAGCAGAATACAGGCATACACACTCAGTGATGCATGAAGATCCGCAGTATTTCAGTTCGGGTAACGATATATAATTTATGCTGACAAGGTGTTAACATCATGAATTAACACTGTTCAAACATAGCTCCGTTGCAGGTTCATATATGTTTCTGTTTAAAGAATACTATTTTATAGATCTACAGTTGTGGAGAAATGTTTACGTACACTTGTAAAGACCATGCACGTATATCATGGCAGTCTTGAGTTCCCCATGACTCCTATGACTTTCAATTTTGTATGATGGAATTGATGAAATACGTGAATCTTTGTCATCAAAAAAAGAAAAAGAAAACTAATTATGCATTTTGTTTCTTTCATAGATTGATTAAAGGCCTTCTGAAAATATGACAAAATCTGCTGGGTCAAAAATACACATAGAGCAATGCTAATATTTAGTTAAACGTGTCCTGTGGCCACTTTCACCTCAAGCAGGCCCTTTTGGTAGCCATCTGCCACCCACAAGCTTCTGATAAGCTTTTGGTTGTACCTTTGATCACTTGTCTTGACAGAATTGGTACAATTCAACTAAATTTGTTTGGGTTTCTGACACAGACTTGTTTCTTCATCACAGTCCACAGGTTCTTGATGGGGTTTCAGTCAGGACAATGGGTAGACCAGTCTAACACCTTACTTCTAGCCTGGTTTCTTTGTGTATGTCTGGGGTCATTGTCTTGTTGGAACACCCAACTGCATCCAAGATCCAGCC